>NC_135634.1:20144519-20446730 GCF_053574225.1 Canis aureus
GTCTATAATTAGAATGCATCTTGCAGAAGAGAGCATTTCACAATCATTATCAGACCATAGTTATGATACGATTGTGATCGTCTGTATATACACAAATTTGGTCAGAACTGTTTCTTTTGTCATTTTAATTGAGCTGTTTGCCTTTTTGGTACTGCATACTGTTTTTTTTTTTTTTTTTCTTTCTTAATAGTTCATGAAATAATAGTGTCTTATAATGAGTGGTATATTAGGTCCAGCGAGCTATAATATTATAAAATCTCTGTTTTAGAAACAAGAAACAAAAGCGTGAATAGCTTATGAAAATTATCCAATTGCCCAGAGTCTTTACTTTTTAGCATTACCCTATACATCCAAAAAGTCAGAGTGGAACACAAAGAATTTCTTATAGAATGGTGCCCCAGCAAAGTCTGGGTGGGCCCCAGCTTGCCATTAGAAACACCTAACACAGTAGTCATTATTCCTTGAAAAGTGAAATGTTCATGAATTGCTTCCTTCCATTGCCCAAGATAGAAAATTTGGAAAAGAAAGGAAACATGACTAGTGATTTCCTGGTCCTCATGAGAAAACTTTACATTGTGTATACTTCTAGTCACTCTATCGTGTCATCGTTGATGGAGACTCAGCATCGTGATTAGTAGGAACAATCTCCATTCCTGCAGTTTGTGGGACCATGGGGTTATAACTTCTACCATCAAGGCCAGTTAGCCAAGGTCTCTCTCTTTCTCTTGTAAACAGAGCAATAATCCCAAACAGAACATAAGAGATATGATTTGTAATCCAGTACGGTACTCTTTAATTCTTATGTGTAGTGGCCAGCATTTTAATTAAGAATGTGTTGGCATATGTTGGCCAGAATCCTGATTCATGGAGTCATTCTGTGCTCCAAGAACAAGGACAAATTATCACTGCCTGAAATAAAGAAAGAACGGGCCCCAACAATACCAACAACATGTTAGCTCAACTGATTTCTGATAGACCTTTTCTACAAAAGGCCATTGTAAAATATAATACAATAAGGTAATTTTTTTACAGACTAAATAGCTTTAAATTTGAACAGGCAGCTATTAAGAAGGAAGTATCAGTATTAAAGAAATCAGATCAACATTTGGATAGTAGATAGGATGCATGTTGTCATAGTATGTGCAAGCCAGTGTGCATACCAAAATGACAGATGTTCCTCAGCTCACCACAAAATTTATCAAGGGCCACATGGTGTGGTAATTATAGGGGGTGGGTGTTATACATGTAATCAGGGGAGTTCTCTAGGAAAATACCATCTTACCTCAGGGTGGGTCAGTTTCACTTACAGGAAATATGTGTACACATTCAGTTCTACAAGTATCTTGACTAATTCCTTTCTATCCTAGACCCTTAAATTTAACCCCCCCAAAAATTTTTTTAATTGGAGGGAATTGGGGCAAATGTTTTAAGTACTCATTTGTTTAACTGTTGGCTAATGGAATATAATGTGCTACCTCAGATTAGAGATGCCATAACTCCCAGTTAAATAACAGATAGTCCACAGAAAAACAACAAGTAAAATCACTCTAGTATGAGACTTGTGTTTGGATTGTATTTTTTTTCCAATTCCTAACAGGCCAATGCAGGTAGAACGATGAATCCATTAACAAGGTGTGTCTATCCTACTCCAAATCAAAGTAATTTTACTACCATTGTATAATAGATAATATATACCTGTAACTTACATTGCCAATTAAAAAATTTCATACTTACCTACTCCCTTTCATCTGTAAATCTTAAAATCTTAACATTATTCATCTAGGATACTATGTAAAATGGCTTTAGCTCTTTGGAATTTCAAGGTGTGTCTTCTAACAAGACCTAGAAGCAGCCTGTTGCCTTCCAGCACAGAGTTCAGCTTCCCACACATAGCTCAGGAGCTCACAAAGCCATATTTTTCTCAGAACACAAGACTAGCTCTTAGCCTCCTCCAATTCAGAATGCACTTTGTGGTCTCTGCAATTTCTTGACTCCATGGGGTCTTCCTCAAGTCTTCAATTCCCCACATGTGTTTTTTCTCTTCTTTTGATGGTTTTTTGGCTTACACATTTTGACAAATCAGAAAAAGATCAAACCCAGCCAAAACCTGTCTTTCATTACAGTTTGCTCCAGTTGAAATGTTAAATTTTCTCACTTCCATGGAATTAGACTAAATTATGATCCAAACCGAAAGATGAATTGGGTTCATCTTTTCTCTCACTCCTATCCACATTGCAAATAACTCCTTTTTCTTTTGCCTCACTGAATGTATCTTTTGCCCTCTTTGCTTCACCTTTGTCTAGGTGGACTGCTCACTCCTCAGGTGGATTTATAGAAACACAACTTAGTTTGCCTTCCAGCATTCACACAAAATGCTATACCTACACAAATCACCTCCACTTAATGTCCACGGGATGATGGGTGACGACTATTAGAAGTTATCTGAGGCTGTTGGCATGTATTTCTCAAACACTCATCTGCACGGCTATATTTGGTCAGCCAATTACAGTAAACAGATCTGAGACTATCAAAGCAGTCAGCAAGCTTGAAGTCAGGGGTTAAAACATTACAGAGAGGAAAATGAAGGCTCAACAAAGAGAAATGGAGAAAGAGGAAAGGCTAACGGATTTGAAGCAGATGATTTCTGAAACTGTTCCAAGAAGAAATGAGAAAAGGCAGAGCTGAAGGTGGTTGAGTGCTAGAGACCATCAAGACAGCCATATACAAAACATTTCCAGATCAAATGTCCAGGAGAAATAAAATAATAAACAAGAATCCCCTGCTTTGCTGACCAGTTGTGGCATTCGCTCAGCTGCTTGTGAACAAATAGCTGTTTGCTCAGCACAACACTTATCTGACAGCAATCCTGAAGTGACATGAATCATTGCTGAAAAGACTAATGCTTACAGATTGCTTCCTTATGACTTAGAGTGTTAGGTATAGAAGAAATAGAAGGAAATGAAGACAATATCTCCTTTGGGTTCCCTATGTCTTCTCAATGGATCAGAAGAGAAACTCGAAAATATTCCTTTGGTCCAAACTGCCACAAAATTGTATTAAGATTATGAAAATATAAGTACTTAAATGTGAGGATTCATTAGTCTGTTCTTGCAGCTTTATCCCTCAGTATCCTCTGGTTATCTTTCATAGGCCCCTACAGATTCTCTTTCCACTCTCCTCCACCCCACTCTTCCCTAGAAAGCTGAACTGGGTGGACTACAATACATTCCTTCAAGGCTCCGTTTGGGTTCAGCCCTGGGGAGCTATGGCAGGTCAGAGGAATTTATGGTACTTAGTCCCCTGGCTACCTCCCTGTGGCCTTCTGTTGGCTCTCCCTATCCAAGGAAGGTCTTCACTCAAAATGATGTTCTTTTCTGTGTTCAGGAAACTGCTGCCTCCCTTCTGCCTCTAATTCTGCAGGCTCAAGAGTGGAAACAGCCTTTATAGCCCCAGGGTGATGCATTATCCCTTATGGTTTCCTTATACCTTGACAACACCTTTGGATCTAATCCTTTCATGAAACTTTCCTTGAGTCATTGGGATTTAGTGTATCCTCTCTTCCTCATTGGCACCAGGACTGATAACTTTTTCTGATTTGCCCATACCTCTGTTTATAAGATGACCCATAATCTTCACAATCTAGATAAGGGAACACGATCAATTCCAGAAATGTTTTACCCTGGAATTGCTAAGGTAAATTCTAGATTATTCACTGGCAAATTATCTGGCTCAGAAATTTTTTTTCCAGCTCTATCCTCCCTTTTACTCCTCATTGTTTGCTTTTAGGATTTTTAAGTAAGCCAATTCCAATTCTGTTAATTTGACAAAAGAATCACATTGATTTGAAAGTACAGAAACACATTTTATGTCATCAGTGGAATTTCCTTATTTATGCATTCTCTGTCAATGCGAAAAATAATGACTGACACTTTGTGGAGCATATATACTTGTCATTTTTCTAAGGACTTTATATCCATTCTCTCATCCAATCCTTGCAAGAGCTCTACAGGATAGGGATCTATTATTATTGTATCACTATTTTACATATAAGAAACTGAGGCTCAAGGAGGGAAGTAAAATACCCAAAGATATACCCCTGGTTAGTGGTGTATATGGGATTACTAACTGCAAAAGTTGGCTATTTGACAGACTTCCTAATTGTTCATGCTTTATGTATTTGAAGTGGTGATTTATGTACTTAATGGTGCATAACAAACCACTTCAAAACTTAGTGACTTAAAACAACAATCTATTATTTTCTTCCACTCACTAGACTATCTGAAGAGTAGCTACCACAGGTGTACTCTCAGGCATTTTTTTGGTGTGTTTATTACCCTGGCCTAAGTAAACTCTAATGAGTACAGAACACAGGGTACTATGGAGGAAGGGTGAGGAGGGTGGTTGGTACAACAGGGTTACAGTTTGAATTAGGAATCAAGATTGGAGGTAGGAAGAGGAGTCCAGATTAATGGTAAGGAAGAAGTGCCCAGCAGAAGAATCAGGAGTACCATTAAGAGTTGGGCTCTGTACTTCGAGCCCAGACTCCCTTCTTCAGTCATGTAACTTGCAGCATGATATGAACACAAATGTGCAAGCCAGAGGAAGAAGGAGAGCAGAACATCACACAGTTAAAGAAGGCATGGCCTACTTAGACTCTCACTGAACTCATTACTTAGATACAGAGAGAAAAGCCATAGCTAGTTTTACCCTCCAAAAAATTAAACTTGTACATTGCTGTGTTGAAGTTGTATCTGCTTTTTTAAAACTTGAGAATGACCATTTAATATAAAAAAAGTTTTGGGACACTTCATTTTCAAAATTATCTAAGATCCAATTCAATCACAGCTTCTCTAGTCTCAGGGGAGGTCTCAGGGGAGAGTAGAAGATGCAAAATCAAATAAAGGAGTTGCAATTTTAAATAAAATAATTACATACAACATTATTGAGTGTTGACATTTTTGTTTTTCAAAATAAGAACCAGATTAGGTAAGTGAAAATAATGTTTAAAGAAATATATACTTTCAAAAAAAAAAAAGAAATATATACTTTCTTCACTAAAATATTGCCTTAAATGTTTATTTTTATTGTAATGAAAACTTCAAGCTGGTTTTGTGATTTTTAGTCAGGTTTCCCACCAGTCTAGATGACATACATTTTAACAATTTTTTTAAATTTTTATTTATTTATGATAGTCACAGAGAGAGAGAGAGAGAGAGAGAGAGGCAGAGACACAGGCAGAGGGAGAAGCAGGCTCCATGCACTGGGAGCCCGACGTGGGATTCGATCCCGGGTCTCCAGGATCATGCCCTGGGCCAAAGGCAGGCGCCAAACCACTATGCCACCCAGGGATCCCTTTAACAATTTTTTTATTTCATCAACTGGCTGTGGTCCTCAGGTTCAGTGTAAGAATAATTACATACTACAAATAATTGGAAAAAATCCTTGATGACAATTTATTCTCTGGAATAGTGAATATATATAATTTGATAGAAACAGAGTAGCAATAGCTAACTCTAATTTATTCACTGTAACTGGCAACAAAAGAATATAGTTAATTAAGATCTTAAAGACTGGAAGTCCAGTATTTTAATCAATAATCTCAATCTTCTCACTAAACAAAATATTTCATTGCGAGTAGATTCTCTGTACTTTTATTCCCATTTTGAGTTTGTTGTTGTGTTTTTTAAAAATATTTTATTTATTTATCTACAAGGGACACAGAGAAAGAGGCAGAGACATAGGCAGAGGGAGGAGAAGCAGGCTCCATGCAGGGAGCCTGATGTGGGACTCGATCCCAGATCCCAGGATTACACCCTGAGCCAAAAGCAGACGCTCAACTGTTAAGCCACCCAGGGGTTCCCCCCCCCCCCATTTTGTTATTGAATGTCTATTTTGTGAATTTGAAATATATTATGCATGTGATGAACATTTATGAAACACTCCCTGAGGGTAAAACTCTGTCAGGTGTCAGAGGGTACCACAGTTTAGTCCATCACTTTAGTAAACCCAGAATTTGGGGAAGAAGACAGACAGGCAGATATGTGTAATTGGACATTTCTGCCTCTCAAGATATGGGTATAACTGTCTTCTACTCTTACCAAGTTTACGGCCTGTGAAAGTTTAAATTGTACCCTAGATTTCTTCCATTTCCTTCCTCACTGACTGGGCGCCTGTTTCTGTGTGTGGGCAGCTTCTGTGATGACTCAGTGGACTCATGTGAAAATTCAGCATCTCTTTAAGTCCAATGTTTAAAATGTTTTCATTCACACTCATTAGCCTAATAAACTTCACAGAAAATGGTATGAAAGGAAACAGGTGAGAAATCACAAGAATGCCCATAATATATATAAGGGAGCTAAGAGGACAGATCATCTGGAGAGCTTACTATCATTTCAAGACATTCATGTTCACCAATTGCCACCAATGACCACCATGCCTTTGTGAGATTTCACCCTTTAACAATTTTTTGTGCCTAGTCATGTGCCTAGTCCTTGCCTCTCTCCCCATCTTGCTCTTACCTCTTCTCAACCACTTCCACTTCTTTTTTCTTTCTTTCTTTTTTTTTTTTTTAAGATTCTATTTATTTATTCATGAGAGAGAGAGAAAGAGAGAGAAGCAGAGACACAGGCAGAGGAAGAAGAAGGCTCCATGCAGGAAGCCCGACATGGGACACAATCCTGGATCTCCAGGATCAGGCCTTAGGTGAAGGTGGTGCTAAACCGCTGAGCCACTGGGGCTGCCCACCCCTTCCACTTCTCAGCCTTCAGCCTTCCTTTCCTTCTCTTCTGATTGCAATAGAAGCTCCAAATTGTTTTTCCTTTACTAGACAGCACAATGCTCCCCTCCTCTGAGGTCTTAAATCATCTGGTACCTAGATATTTTCAACAAAGAATTCTCTCCCTAAAAGAAGTTCTTGTGCAAACTATAAATCAGATTTTAAAATTTTTCTCTCTTATTACATACTCCTAATTTAATGCAACAAAAATAATATTATATCATTAGTGATCGCTTATAGAAGTGAAATTTATATATCTCTATACAGATAAATAGAAATTAATATGTATAATTGTGGGACTATATGACGGTTATTTTTCTTTTTCTACTGTTTGTCAGAATATTGGGTAATAAGACAGTTTTGGAGTAATGAAAAACATCACTTAAAAAGACTATGTATAGGGGCTCCTGTGTGGCTCAATCAGTTAAATGTCTGACTCTTGACTTCAGCTCAAGTCATGATCTTAGTGTTGTAAGATCATTCCCCATGTCAGGCTCCTAGCTCAGCAGGGAGTCTGGTTGAGATTCCCAGATTCTCTCTCTCCCTTTCCCTCTACCCCTTCCCTCCCACCTAGCTCTCTCTATCTCTCTCTCTCTTTCTCTCTCTCTCAAATAAATAAATAAATATTAAAAAAAAAAGACTATATAAGTTTTAAGCCGATAATGATAAATCTGAAATCTGACCACTGGGTCAGAACCTTATGATTATATTGCTTGAACTAATTACAGAGACTAAAGGCTGTTTCCACATCTCTGGAGAAAATGTGCCAGGTATGAATATAATTCATCTTAAAGCAGAGGAAGGATAAAGTGCCAATGCTCTGATTTGGTGCAGAGCTGCAAGGTTAGAAGTGAATGACTTGTGACATCCAGTGACAATGGATGATGTTATATATCACATGGCTTCTGTCTCAGTTCCAATGAACTTGGCCTAAGAAGCTCAGGATATGAAGTTTATATGTGAACCAAAAATCCAGGCCACACTTAAGAAACACCTACCAAAAAAATTATAAATTCTGATAGAAATGCTAATACAGTGCAGATACAAGGCAAAAACGAACACTGCTGCTGGCCATCAGGTCAACAGAAACAGCTGCCCTACTGAAGTCATGTATAACAGAAAGCACTCTTTTACCAGAATAAATCTTTTCCTGACTTGACAATTTGATGGTAGGGGTAGGGTGTCTTATAGGGGAATCTTGCTATTCCTAAGCCTTACTCTTTTACAAAAAACCTACAAGGCAATAAGATCTTTACTACTCAGAGGAAACATAGGCAAATTACTTATACCAGTCACCCAAGGTCTTTATTCATAAATAGTATCCAACCACCAATAATCACCAGGTGTTACAGGAAAATAAATAGCAAAATGTGTTATTTTGGAAAAAGAAAAAAGAATAAAGCAGTGACATTTAAAATAGAATGACAAAGAGGTACCTGGATGGCTCAGGTAGTAGAACATGGGACTCTTGATCTTGGGGTTGTAAGTTTGAATCCCACGTTTGATGCAGAGTTTACTTAAAAAGAAAATTTTTAAATAGATCGATCAGTAGATAAATAGATAAAACAGAGTGGCAAAAATAAAAACTCCAGTGGATAGTCTGAAAAATCAAAAGATTGGACTGATTAAATGGAAGGAAAAGTTATGAAGTTTCTTAGAATGTAGATCACAATGAAAAAGAGAGGATAAATATGAGAAAAAAGGTAGAGACTGGAGGGAGACTTACGAGGCCAACATCTACTCAGTAGAATTCCCATCAAGAGAAAGAGAAAATGGGACTCCTGGGTGGCTCAGCTGTTGAGCGTCTGCCTTTGGCTAAGGGTGTGATCCTGGTTCCAGGATCAAGTTCCACAGTGGGCTTCCTATGAGGAGCCTGCTTCTCCCTCTGTCTATGTCTCTCTGCTTTTCTCTATATGTATCTCATGAATAAATAAATAAAATCTTTTTAAAAGAGAGAAAAAAAGAGATAATGGAGGGGAAGGAAATAAGAAAGGAAAATTAGTCTTAGATGGAGAAATACAGGCATCAAGGAAGCATTGGGTAGAATTGGTAGAATATATGTTAAAAGACTTATAGAACTCTTGATGAAATATCAGAATCAAAGAGGAAATTCTAAAAGCTTCTAAAGAATCAAAATAGATTACTCACAATGAAGAAGCTGCCCAATACCTGACATTTCGCCAGAGGCACTGAACACTTGAGAGCAATAATGCAAATTTTATTTGGTGCATATGTTTCAGAATGATGTCTGGAAGAACATACATCAAACCTTTGGAAGTTGAGGGAAGTAGAAAGGAAGATCCACTTTTTCCTTTCTCCCCTAATATTGTTTTAATTTTTAGGATCATCTTTTATTACTTCCATAATTAATTTAAAAGAAATTATTAACTCAATAGCAGTGAACAAAATTAATTAGCAGTGAAAGAGACTAGAGGCTGTTAATTCAGTTAGATGGTTGTTATGATAGTCGCCAGTAAGAAACTGAGGCAGAAAAAAACTACAATAACAGAAATCAGAGGCCAGATTCAAAGAGCATTTTTTAAAAAGATTTTATTTATTTATTTGAGAGAGAGAAAGCACAAGCAGAGGGAGGGGCAGAGGGAGAGGGGCAGCAGACTCCCTACTGAGCAGGGAGCCTAATCCCAGGTCCCTGGGATCATGACTTGCCCAAAGGCAGACACTTAACTGACCCAGGTGCCCCCCCAGATTCAAAGAGCATTTTGAAGATATTTGTGACAATTTAGTCAGCTATTGAAATTAAGAAGAAACAAGAAAGAAACGATGAAGATGATTCTTAAAATTCTTAGCTTGAATGACTAAATGAATGACCATTCAGTTAGGAAAGACAAAAGAGGAAGAGATTTACATTGGATATTAGGGAAAAGTTGATTATATGTTTATTTTGAGTTTGAGCAATAGGTAGAGCATTCATACAAAAGGCCTTGCCTGTGGTCTGAAATGGAGGCTGGAATTAGGGAAGAATGTCAGGTGTGGAGATAGCTGGGCCATGAGATATACAGACAAGAGAGACAAAGACTGATGGCAGAGCCTTATGGGAAGCCCTGCACATAAGGTAGCTGAGAGGGAAAAAAAAAAGTGCCACCTGGGAAGAAGCATTCAGAAAGAAAGAAGAATCTGGAGAGTTGAATGTCACAGCTAAAGAAGGACATTTTCAACAAAGAGGGGAAGTCTTTGCTACATCAAAGGATTAAGGAGGAAGAGTAAAAATGAAAGTTTTGGCAACTGACAATGTCATTTGAGAAATTTCAGGTTAATAAATGTTTAAATGGTCAAATAATCTTGTATAGTATATTAAATGCTTCATCAATTGTTCTCATATGGGTAACTATTACTGAGGGGCTTTTAATATCTTAGCAAGACAAGGGTAGAAAATCTCTTTCCAGGGTACATAATAGCTAGATTTCAAGAGGACATCTGAAGTCAAAGAGTCAACCCTTTAGGGATGGGTTTCCAGGATTCCAAGCTGAGGTCAAACCACATATCTAGGAATGCCAAGTCCAAAGAGAAGGCTGGGACTGATTCCAGGGCAGAGATCAAAGCCAACAGGAGCAAGACCAGAGCCAGAGGAAAGACTGAGAGTACAAGGACACCAAGAGCAACAAGATGGTCTGAGAGTCAGTCAGAGGACATTTTATCTACTGCTCTGTGTTTGAATCTAATATGTTTCCTGTCTTCAATCACTCCTCCTCTGTTTTATTAAAGTTGACAGGCAAATGAGGTATCTGATAGTATTTCCCACAGAAGAAAGTTTTAATCATTTATATCCCCAAGATCCACAACCTACACAAATAGCCATAGAGAGAATATTGATGCTTTTCTAATGTATATTATGATGAAAGAGATCATAATCTCCATTGTTGTAATAGGGGAGGTGGCTCCTTTACAATATTCAGCTTTTTACATCTTCCATTGAACATGTTTTCTGTTCTAAACTTCTCTAGTACATATTGCTAAATCATATGTCTGGCTCTACCTTTGTATTATCATCTTTTTAACCATATACATTCTATCTTTCCTTCTGTAGGGTAAGAGATACACATATGACATGTGCTTTACTCTCCTTTTAATTCTCTACATCCCTAGAACAATGTCTACAATGTTACATGTTCTTTTTTTTTTTACATGTTCTTTATCTAAGTTTATTATCACTTATTAATAAGTGATAACAAAGATAATGACCACTAAGGATTATTCATAGTATTTCCTTATATAGATTTTTATACTTTTAAAAGTATTTTAATGTACAAAAAGATCTTTTACTTTTATGAGAATTTCTTTTTTTTTTTTTTTTTAAAGATTTTATTTATTTATTCGTGAAAGACCAGAGAAAGAAAGGCAGACACAGGCAGAGGGAGAAGCAGGCTCCATGTGAGGAGCCCGATGTGGGACTCGATCCCGGGTCTCTAGGACCACGCCCTGGGCCAAAGGCAGACGCCAACAGCTGAGCCACCAGGCATCCCATGAGAATTTCTTAAACAGAAGAATTGATTACTATTTAATAGTTAGGCAACCTGAAGTTCAAGAAATTCAATTATTTTTTTCCAAAAGATTCAGTATTAAAGCCAGAATCCAGATTTCTTGGTTCCTAATTGAGTTTTCCTCTACTAACAGAGCGGCTATTAATTGTCTATAATAATTGATATTTGAAGAACTAAACCTATCCAATGCCAGTGGTTTTTATGGGGTGGTGGCAGGGAGATTGGAGTGGGGGGGTAAAGGGCAGGTGCTGGAGTGTGTTTGCATGTACTACTCTTCAAGAAACAGTTGGAAATATATTGTGTCATCATACTGTGCATTATCACAACGGGTGGAAAATGTTTGTGGCATTTAATGAGATGGGATGTTAACCACCTTGCAATACTGGCTACAACACAATGAGAATTAACCCATCTGAATAGCAATTACTCTCCTATTGAGAAATTCAGCAAGTTTAGGCAAACAAAGTGAATTATATTCACCTCTTCAAATTATAATCTTCCCTATCAAAAATCTGCAAAACAAAAGTCAAAACTTTTAGCCATTATTGAACATACGAATGTCAAGTGTCCAAAAATTAGTCTTACAGGAGGTAACTAAGCAAAAGCAAGAATTCAGCACACAATCCAGGCTCATGCTCATATTCTTTCTACATAAAAATACAATTCCTACATCCTCACAAAAATAATCACATAGGCAGCATGGTGTGTAATTTACACCAAGATTTAAAGAATTCTAAGCACCAAGGTGCCAGTTACAGGCTTCACTGAAATTGTAACTTGTCAATCACCCTTTACTTGTCTTAATAGAAAAGAGAGTTAAGTAGAGCTATCCTGAATCTTTTCTTAAAATCAGAAGCTTTCTGCTTCTCTTCCTTTGAGCATGCTTTAATAATTGAGTTACCTCAGACTTATGACTCTCTCTTGCTCAGGGTTTTCACAGGAGATCCCTGATTTCTGATGCTTCACATCAGCCTCTCTTTTGGCCCAAACGGATTCCTTTTGCCCATTCAGCAAAACAAAATGAAAGGAAATGTTATAGAAAGCTCTTTTTCTCACATTGCCACAAACTCTGTAACAAGTTTTATCCCTTTCAGGATAAAGCTTTCTTGGCATTTATGGCATGAAGCTACCCATCTTATTTTCCCTCCCATTATTAGCTCCCTTGTATTACATTTTAAAATATTTAGTATTGAGGGGCACCTGGGTAGCTCAGTCGGTTGAGTGTCTGACTCTTGGTTTCAGCAAGGTCATGATCTCAGGGTCATGAGATCAAGCCTCAACTCTGGCTCTGCCCTCAGCAGGGAGTCTGCTTGAGATTCTGTCCCTCTGCGCCCTCAACCCATTCATGTGCATGCTCTCTCCTTCTTTCTAAAATAAATAAATCTTTTAAAATATATTTAGGGCAGTCCAGGTGGTTCAGCAGTTTAGCACCGCCTTCGCTCCAGGGCGTGGTCCTGGAGACCCGAGATTGAGTCCCGTGTCAGGTTCCCGGCATGGAGCCTGCTTCTCCTTCTGCCTGTGTCTCTGCCTCTCTCTCTCTCTCTCTCTCTCTCTCTTTCTGTCTCTCATGAATAAATAAATAAAATCTTTTTTAAAAATAATAAATAAATAAATAAATAAATAAATAATCAAAATATATTTAGGGTATTGAAAAAAGTTTCCTATACTTTAACATTTAGAGACACATTTCTTTTTTTCTTTTTTTTTTTTTAAGATTTTATTTATTTATTCATGAGAGACACACACACACAGAGAGGCAGAGACACAGGCAGAAGGAGAAGCAGGCTCCATGTAGGGAGCCCGACGTGGTACTTGATTCCAGGTCTCCAGGATCATGCCCTGGGCTGAAGGCCTCACCAAACCGACCAGCCACCCGGGCTGCCTGAGACACATTTCTTAAAAGGATATATATACCTTTGGGATTTTTTATGGTGTTTAGGGGGAGAATGTAGAACTGAAGGAATATTTCAGGTACAAAAAAAGGTCTCACCTATGGCCCTTTAAAATGTAATTGTGACAGCAAATGAATGTTTTAGTTAATCAATAAATCATAAAATCTTTCCAAAGATTGGAGTGATGTGATTATTCTACATATTTGCCGCTTAGTTCTAAGCATGTGTTAATTTGTTTTCTGTTCATCTGGTATACTGGAGCAAATTGTTTCACTGTGATGCTTTATAAACTAACATGTATCACTGTGTATTCCCAATTAAATTTCAATTAAGAAACCTTATAATTATCTTATATTAACCAGCCAAGAACAGAAATACCTCATATTGGATCATACTTACACTAATAATGAGACCCTCAAGGTTTGGCATTTATGTTTACCTCAGATAGGCGTCCAAAAATTGTGATGATTATCCAAACTCTCCAAACATCTTGAGTCTGCAAAATTTGGCTGGCATTCTTGTGGGAACAAGCTTTTTCGCAAGAGCTCAGTATGTCTGCTTCAAATCCTGGCTCAAAGTCAGACTACAAAGGCAGATGAAAATGAGAGAGAAAATTTTATCTAAATATTTCAAAGCTTTAAATGGGTGAAGGTTCATGGGAAGGAACAGTTTATTTTCTTTAAAACCAGTTCAACATAATTTATACCTATTGCCACATTCATGTTTAACCTGTTACCATAGTCATAAATTGGACTTCTCTCCCTTAAAGTGAGAATAATCATTCAAGAAACTTTATATGAGATTTTTTTTAATAGTTTATTTATTTATTCATTCATGAGAAACACAGAGAGAGAGAAGCACAGACAGGCAGAAGGAGAAGCAGGCTCCATGCAGGGAGCCCGATGTGGGACTCGATCCTGGGTCTCCAGGATCACACCCTGGGCCGAAGGCGGCGCTAAACCGCTGAGCCACCCGGGCTACCCTATATGAGATATTTTATATTCTTGGATCCTTTCCCTGTTCTAACACACAAGAGTGACAATACCAAAATAAGCTGTGTTTTTATTCAAATAGTCCTGATATATAGACATAGTAAATAATTTAGAAGTATTTACTGAAGCAAGTAGGATATTAAGTAAGATAAAGAAAAAAATGGGAGTGAATATATTGATACTATATATAAATACTGATTATATACTTTCATAACTGAAAGAACCAATCATTCTTCTAAGTTAACAATCCACTCCCTTTTTTCTATCTGGAATATAGTAAGATGTTTTAAAGCCCTTGCCTTCAAATGAAAAGGTAAGCATAAAAAGAGAAGCTAATAGAATGAGGACCTACTAAAATCATGACATTCCAAGCTCAGGCCAAATTTGTTTTAAATTTAAATAAAATTATGAAATGAAATGAAATTTAACCCTTGACACTTTTTCAAATTACCTTGCTTCAGTTGTACCTATATTCATTCTGTTGTAGCTCATTCCTGTTCTCTAGAACAGAGGCAATTGCATAAAGTTGAACATAAAATAAAACTTGGTTTCCTATTGAATTTCAAATTTCACAGGGAATACTTCTGGAATAATTCCAGACCTCTGGGGGAAAATCTTTCCAACTCTAAAGCCTCTCCTCTAGCTTCACCACAATCACCCAAGTTTAGGATGCTATGATTTCGTGCTTACATTTTTCAGAATTTAGCCCTCCCTCAGCACCCCTCCCCCCAAGACTCACCTTATGGATGTTTTAAAAAAAGATATCTCACAGAAGTAGATAAATTTATAAAGTGTAACAAAGCTAGCTTCCAGAATTATAATTTGGGTCTTTTGTTTTAAACATCTTTGAGTATCTATGACCTGGGAGATGAGTTCTAATACTTTATTTCATTGAATTCTCACAACTGTCCTATCCCACTTTACAAATGAGAAAAACTGAGGCTTAGAGAAATTAGGTAACTTTCCCACAGTTTGTCAGCTGGGAAATGAGAAAATCTGAGTTCAAATCTAAATGTTCTGATCCTGGGATCCCTGGGTGGCGCAGCGGTTTGGCGCCTGCCTTTGGCCCAGGGCGTGATCCTGGAGACCCGGGATCGAATCCCACATCGGGCTCCCGGTGCATGGAGCCTGCTTCTCCCTCTGCCTGTGTCTCTGCCTCTCTCTCTCTCACTGTGTGCCTATCATAAATAAATTAAAAAAAAATAAAAATAAAAATAAATAAATAAATAAATAAATAAATAAATAATGTTCTGATCCTGAGTCACGTTATTTCAGTTTTCAAGTTTAAATTAGGATTCACTGGGGGGGGGAGGGGGCACCTGCTGCCTTGGTGACTCTTGATCTCAGTGCTATAAGTTAGAGTCCCATATTGGATGGAGAGATTACTTGTAAAAATCAATCAGTAATAAATTAAAATTTAAAAAATCAGGATCCATTGAAAAAACTAAAGGTTGCACAAAGGCCTCTCACAATTTCTTTTCACCACTAATTTATGTGACATGCAGCACTCAATCTTCTCATCTAAGGGCTTGAAATTACCTTGGCCATCCTTATTGATACCCGGTTGATTTCTCTGAACTAAATAAACCACAGCTGCATATACTCAGATTGTCAGACTTTTAGTGAAGGAAATCATGTTGCACTTTAAGAACCTTAAAGGCACCTGAAGCTTAAAAAGAACATTAATTGTGGTGCTGTAGTGTGACCAGGTCATCCAGTCTTTGTGTGGGAACATGAGCCCTTGTGATTTCCACTTTAGCAGATGGTCTCGCTGGTTTCAATGAAGACTTTCCACAGTTACTGACCTTGATAGGCTACTATCAGGTTCCTTCTCAACTTTTCACTTTCACAGACAGAGACTCCAAAGCTAAATTACAGGCAAGCTTAAAAGATCAGGAAGGCTTTCACATTATATGAGTGGGTGATTAAGTTTGATTTGTGTCTGTTATAGTAATTTTGCCTTTCTCCAGGCTTCCTTCTCTGCTTCTGAAACACAAAATGCAGAAAGCAACCCACACTCTTCATATGCTTGAAGACGGCCTCATGATGTTTTCACCCTGAAACAGCCTCTAAGAGTGGAGGGCCATGTCAAATGATGACAATTATACTTCAGTTGGCCAAGTGCCTCAGTTCTGGCTGAAGTTAAAATGCATTTCAGTTTTTACTTAGTTGTATGCGTTTTTGACGAAAATGCATACAAGGTATGCTTGTGTTTGTTTTTGTATTCTTCATTCTCTTTTTTTGTCTTGTTTTACCTTGTAATGACTCAATAGCATTGAAAGATGATAAATTCCTTCCTGGCCAAGAAACGCTGTGGGTATCACACATTCTCCTGTATCTCTGGTGCTTCTCCCTGAACGGAAAGTGTCCAACAGGTTAGAAGGGACAATCACTTGCTGTTGAAACGATAAAGGACATTTTGTACTACAATATTACTGAATGAACCACAGGAACTGGGGTTTTTCTTTGGCACTCCTCTTGCCCCCCACCTCAGCCTTCATCTCCCAGGATGTTTTTGTGAAAAGTCAATAGATGTACTCTAAATTGTTGACTGATCTTGGAGACTGTAGCTTGTCTCAGAATTCCCAGGGACAAAGTTGATTGCACAGTCTCCTACTAATGAGTACAGTTCATTTCAACGAAATTTATACTTGAAAGAAAACAATGGAAAATGTGGTACAAACACACTGCAGTGTTTATGCAAATATGTTGACTCACTGTTACTTAGGAGTCAATGAACTGAGCAGCTCAGTCCTTAATTCAGCAGGACTTCAGATGGAGATAAATATTCAAGGAGGCAACTGCATTCCTTCTTCATCCATTTGTCTGTTATTTGGGTTTTTAATTTTTGCTTTTCTCTCATATGTTTTTCAAACAACAGCATTTACAGCAACAAAATCCAGACTCCTGTCATAGAAAAATGTCCTCTTTTCATTGTCTTATTAGTTGTGATACAAATTTTCTTGTAAAAGAGAAATACCTAGTAATTGGATTTTTATTTATTTTATTTTTTCCTCACATGTTCTATAGTAGATACAGTTTTTAAAAATACATAAACCGTTTGATGACCTAATTCATTTGCTGGAAAAAAATGTTAAAAAGTGACCCTTCCAAGTAACAGATATTTATTTACTGGACAACTATTATGTGTGGACACTATTCAAGGGGTCTGGAATATAGCAGTGAACAAAACAGACAAAAATTTCTGCCCCTGGAACTGACATTTTTTTTAAGATTATTTATTTATTTATTTATTCATGAGAAACACACAGAGAGGCAGAGACATAGGCAGAGGGAGAAGCAGGCACACTTTGGGGAGCCTGAAGCAGGACTCAGTCCTAGGGCCCTGGGATCATGACCTGAGTCAAAGGCAGATGTTCAACCACTGAGCCATCCAGGTGCCCCCAGAACTGACATTTTAGTTACAAAGGTGACAGGGGAAATGGTGATGGATGTAACACTTAACACATCTGTAACATTATTATATGCCCAAATTCTTTTTTTTATAAATTTATTTTTTATTGGTGTTCAATTTGCCAACATATAGAATAACACCCAGTGCTCATCCCATCAAGTGCCACCTCAGTGCCCATCACCCAGTCACCCCCACCCCCTGCCCACCTCCCTTTCCACCACCCCTAGTTCATTTCCCAGAGTTAGGAGTCTCTCATGTTCTGTCTCCCTTTCTGATATTTCCCACTCATTTTTTCTCCTTTCCCCTTTATATGCCCAAATTCTTAAGCGCATTAAATCATTATGCACACACACACACCTTTAAAATTACACTGTAATTAACCATATTTTACAGATGAGAAAACATAAATAATGGTCCAATGTCATACAAGTAGTAAGTGACAAGGCTAGGATTCCAGCCGAAAAGTTTGACTCTGTGGCCTGTCTTCTTACACTAAATAAAATTGCCCTTTCCCAGTTAGTCACTACTATGGCAGATTTTTAGTGGCACAGAATTCTGAAGCAGTTTGTTAAGTGCTCTTGCCTGGGAAATTAGTCTTTTACCTAACTTGACACCAACACAATCCAGCAGTTTCTCTAAATAAAAGAATTAAACCCCTTGACTATGTAAAGCTAATTGTTTTTACTTATCTTATGTAAGAAAAACTTGGGCGCCTGGGTGCTCAGTTGGTTAAGTGTCTGCCTTCAGCTCAGGTTATGTCCTAGGGCTCTAGGATTGAGTAGGGCATGGGGCTCCCTGCTCAGTGAGGAGTTTGCTTCTCTCTCTCCCTCTGCCCCTACCCTGGCTCATGCTCTCTCTCTCAAATAAATAAAATCATAAAAACAAAACAAAACAACTTAGGCAGACGCCAGCATCAGGTGAGAATCTTTCACATTCTTAAAAAAGTGTGGACCTATATGATAGCCTCCAAACATGCATCATTGCCCCCCCCCCCACACACACACACACACACACAGACACTCAGGACAAGGCCTATCCCAGACTCAGGCCACAACCTTTGTACTTCTGGAAACAGAGGGAGGCCATTTTTTTTTTTTCTTATCTGGAAAACATGGAGATAATACCTCTAGGAGTTCTTTTGCACATCAAATGAAATTTAAAATTTTTATTTTCATGAAAATTTTACTTTAATTAAATAATAAAGCAAAAGCACTTTGTACTCTGCATAAGGAGAGATAAATGCCTTCAATGCATCCTGAACACATTCACCAGATCAGATGGCTGAAATGCAGCTTCACTCTTTCTTCTTCAGGATGGAGAGAAAGGACCATTTCCTTTTTTTTTTTTTTAAGATTTTATTTATTTATTCATGAGACAGAGACATAGGCAGAAGGAGAAGCAGGCTCCTCACAGGGAGCCCAATGTGGGGCTTGATCCCAGGACCCCAGGATCATGCCCTGAGCCAAAGGCAGATGCTCAACCACAGAGCTACCCAGGCGTCCCGCAAGGACCATTTCCATTAAGCTTCTCCACCAGCCCATCTTGCTTCACCTGTTTCTCAGACCTCTTGCTTCTTTCCATATCATGTAATTATACGCAGTCTTTTGTTATGCTAAGACTTTGTGCCACCTCTCCTGAAATAAATCTTAAATCCTTGTGAGCCAACCCTTAATAAACTCCTAAAAGAAAGAATAGCATAGCAGTTAAAAGCACAGCTTCTGAAACCTGTCAGCGAGGACTCCATTCCCAGCTCCAGCATTAACTAGCCATATGACACTGGAAAATCACTTGTCCTGTCTGTGCCTCATTTTCCTCATTTGTGAAATGGATGTGATGTGGGGTGTCCTGCTTGGTGGAGGTCAGAGGTGCGGTGTGGATGGTGAAGGAATTCACCCGAGGCAGAACAAAGGAGATAGAAGTTCATTGAATACAGAGCAAGGGAATAGTGGGCAAGAGAGCAAAAGAGAGATGCTAGGAGGCAATGGTGGGGGGCTCTAGTTAAACGGGGAAGGTGAGGTTGTATGGGAACAAAAGGAATTGTCCTTTTTTGGTACCTGTGTCTGATAGTAAGTAGCACATTGGTCAGCTACAGCTTATGGATATTTTGAGATGGGTCACCTGATGGGCCTGTTGGCATTCAGCCTGGTGGGCACCGTGGGCACTTCTACTTTACCGGTGCTTCTGGAGCTCAAGTTGGTTGCCTACAAGTGGCCTCTTGTTGATAATATTGTTGGGAGGAATAAATGAGTTAGTAAATGAAAGCTGTTTAGGATGATACCTGGTTCACAGTATGTGCTATGTAAATCATCTTCCTTCTTCTTCATTTTCCTATCTTTCTTCTTCATTTAGTTTTGCCTCCACTGTCCAGGGGCTGTGGTTGGACTGGGCAAGATGTGCTACTAAATAGAACATTTAGTTTAATGTAGAAAACATGATTTGGGGGAACTTTACTTACTTTGCCTCTGCTGCTGTTATAAGGAACACACATTACCACCAACATAATGAGGTAGATGAGGTGAGCTAAAGCATTAACTTCATTAGTCATTGTGTATGGTACTTATAATACTGTCTCAAAAGACTGAGTCATTATTTGAGGGTACCTTCCCACACCCAGCTGAACTGGGGAAAGTTGCCCTGCCTTACAGACACCATTGGTTTCCTCTAATCTTTCGAGTAGTTTGCAACAAATACTAAATCTGCAGATCATATTTCATTGCTAAAGTCTCACAGACTTTTAGTTCTCATCAAGTATGTTAGCATATTTGGGGGAAAAAACCCCACCATCTTTAGAGAGAAAATAAGGTCCATGAAAGAAAGGAATTATTCTAGTTTTGTTTACTCATTAAAAAATATGGTAAATACATGAGTATTCATATTTATGTATATATAGATATATTCATGTATAGACATATCATATATTTGGAATTTTAATGATAATTGCTTTATATATATACAACCTTTCTATTTTTACTGCTTGAATATTGAAAATATGTACTTGATTTATTTCTATAACAAGGCAAAGACCACATAATCTGCTCTGTCATTGATAGATAGGTCTTAGATCTAGTCCATCTGTACTACTGAACTATTCTTTTCCCAACCTAAAGTTGATATTGTCCTAACTACCAGTATTCATTTATAATGAGAAAACAACGGAATTACATAACATGCATTTTTTATGGTCAAAAAGAAGAATAGTTTCTATTCATACATGATTATGATGGGGAGGGTGGGATGATCCCTCATGCAGCAATTTTAAATGAGTCAATTATTTTAAATTAGTTAAAATAAGTGCTAGAAAGCTACTATTTTCATACCCTTCATTTTCTTGATTCAACAGAGGAATAAAATTCTACTTAAATACACAATTCTATTCTAGAAAGAATGGCTTCTGTGAGGGAAGAAACCTCAGAGTAGCACTTTTGTTTAACTGATCATCTTAACAGTCTTTATATATGCCCAGGTTGGCTGGCACTAAATTTAAGAGTAAGAAATGGAGAAAGGTGAATTGCTATATGTAGTAACCTGAGAAACATATGGAATTCCTGCAGGAAATCTAAGAGGAAGTTAATGAAGGACAAAAATAATAGGGAGTGAGAGCAGCCAGTAAGATCAGAGTGCTAAAAACATATCAGCAGATAGTAAGAAATTTCCAGAACCAGGATGTAGAAGGAAGGAAGGAGGGAAAGAAGGGAGGGAGGGAAGGAGGGACTTTTAACAAGGGGAATGCCTGCTTTTTAATCTAAATTTTTTATTGTTCCTCCTCCATAAGCCTTCCTTGTCTCCCCAAATTGCCAGTACATCTCTTAACACCCAAAAGTCTTGTGTGAGGTGAGTGGGATTCTTCAGAAATGGAAAAAAAAAAAAAAAAAAAAGCAGCTGAGCTAGCTGAGCCCACAAAGAATGGAGAAGGAATAGTCGAGACAAAATACTGTCATTTATATTTCAAGGATCAGGAACTTAAAACCAGAAGTTACCAAGAGAATTTAAGTCCTATGTATTCATAGGTGTTTAAGGTCATTAAACAGCCCCGAACTCCTGGAATGGAAGGGATTGGTCCATATGATCTACATGTTGAGAATGCCAGCTGATGTATGCGTGACAGTGGTCACCTTCCTCCAAACAAATGTGGTGGCTAAAATGAGTACAGAATTCTAAATGGTTTATGGTTATTTCCAGCACTGAAAGGGACATGGGACCTTTCTCATCTCCTGGAACATACTATATACTTCTGACAATGCTATAAAAGCAACCTAACTTTGTATCATGCGTTTCAGATCTACCGGTCCAGGATGGTAAACCAATCATCCTCCTTTTTCGCACTCGGAACAGCCCTGTGTTTGAGCTGCTTCCTTGTGGCATTACCTAGGGGGAACCAGGGGCCCAGGCGCAGCTCCTCACTTTCCATCCTTCCTTCAATAAAGGGGCTCTGCTCAGTGTGTGCTGGTCCACAGGCTGAATTGTCCACATTCTTCTGTACTTTGTTAACGCTCAGTTTCCCCGCTTTAGCTAAGTGCTTGGCCCGACCCAGGAGCCTCCAGCTGGGGGTGGAGGCTCTACTCATGATTTGCCCCTCTTCACTGAGACATCCCCAACCTCTGCCCCTTGGAACCCTCTCCCAGGGCCATCGCTTGCCCTGTCACCACTCCCCTCACTCCCACTTCTAATAATAAAAGAGTCCCTTCACTGTTTTCCAAAAAAAAAAAAAGGCTTATCTCACACTCACAGAGTTTTTTCACATGAACAAGCCAGGGCCCTCCTCCCCTCCCAAATCTTCACTTCAGAATTTTCTTATATTTCTCCCTATTAAATTTCATCTTTTGGGTTTTCTTGGCCAGCAGTCTAACCTGCTGAAATATTTTAGAGTTCTGATTCTATCATCCCTTGGGTCATCTGCAGATTTGATCCATATGCCTTCACACTGCAAGGGGTTGTAAGGTGTTGTGGGAAAAGAAAAGGAATAGTAATCTCAACCCCTAAATTGTCGACCTAGATTGTTGGGTCTTGTTTGCACTGGGCTATTTAGTTAACCTTTCTGAACCTCAATTTCCCCACTTGAAAATAGAAAAACCAATCTCTGGCAAATTTGCCTCAGATTATTATGAAAATCTAATGATATGTGTGGGTGCACATAAAAATATACACACATACATGAAAAATCAGCTTTCCCAATTAAAATAATTGTTGTGTAAACACATATATTCTTAACATGTTTATCATACCTGTATTCTAGAACAAGATAACACTGTCAATGGCTATGAAGAATTTAGAGCTTTCTTTCAGGAGCTCCTGGCTAGCTCAGCTGTAAGAGCATGTGACTCCTGATCTTGGGGTCATGAGTTTAAGCCCCACATTGGATGTAGAGATTACTTAAAATAAATAATAACAATTTTTAAAAATATCCTTCCAGGTGAATGCTTGATACACACAATCATCCAGCATTTGCTTTTTAGGCATCTACTGTATACCAAATCAAATGCACCAGGTGCTTGACAGCAAAAAGTAAGAAGACACAAGTGTCCTAGCTAAAACCAGTGATAAGAAATTCTAAAAGATGAAAGGAGAAAGGAGAGTTCAGCCTCTAAGAGCTAATGTTTACTATTATTGCTCTGACAAAAGAGGGAAAAGGTTGTTGCTCTGCTCTTATCAGATAAAAAAGGGAAAAGGAATCATTTCCTTTAGACTCAGAAAAAAAACGGGGGGTGGGGGACTCTAATGTTCTCAGCAGATCTTATTACTTCTAAACTATCTTTACACTTCTTTGGGGGGGGCTTTGATATATACCAGAAAAAAAAAAAAAAAGAAAGAAATCCTTTGAGATGATTTTTGAAGACAAAGTTCTTTTCATCCAGTGATTAGTTTGATCTAAAAAAATGCCCTAAGCCCGAGTCTCAGAAGAGGCAGATAAAATGCTGATGCAGGATTCTCACCCCTGATACTCTGAAATGATCTGATGTGGGGCTGGGACATCAGCAGGGAAATCAGCAGGGAAATGTGAGGTCCCAGTTGAGCATCACTGCAGAAGAGATGAAGTCCTAGCATAAGTTTAAGTTGGAAGCTCTATGGAGGTGAGTCCTATGTTGTAAGCTAATACAGATATAATAAATTTCTGGGACGCCTGGGTGGCTCAGCGGTTTAGCACCTGCCTTCTGCCCAGGGCATGATCCTGGGGTCCTGGGATCGAGTCCCACATTGGGTTCCCTTTATGGAGCCTGCTTCTCTCTCTTTGTCTCTCTCTCTGTCTCTCTCATGAATAAATAAAATTATTAAATATATATATATAAAATAAAATTCTTATTTTTTTATATAATAAAATTCTTATAAAACACAGTCTTACACATTGGTTTCCTTTAAAGGTTCTTTAAATTATGACCTTGAATATTTTTATTACTGGAGTTAACTATTTAAATACAATTTGGGGAGGGTGGTAAATAAAATGAAAGTTACTATTAAAGCTTGAGAAAATAGCTACCCCAGAAAAAACACCCACCTGATGATTTAAACTATATGAATATCACCTATTATCTGTTTAATTAAACTACCATGTAATATGCTTCTTGAGTCATGAATTATCCTCTTTCACAAAGATATTACTGTAGTAATTAAAATTGTCAAGTGATTCCAATGTCACACCTCTTAAAAAAAAAAGGCAGTGTTACAGCATCTAAACTAAAAGCATAAGGGCAGTCAATGGAAAACAGATGTTCATCCTGGTGGGTGTTCAAAACAATTTTTTTAAGTCAGATGTCTGTATAAGCATTTGTACAGTCTCAAAACACAGACTCGAACTAACAGTTTATATATTTAAATGCTCACTTGTTTGATATCAGAATGTTAATTAGATAAGCAACATATTGTTAAAATCAACTACTTGACTAACTGATCTTTTCCACCTTTTGTTCCTATGGATTTTCAAAAATCTAGTACCACAGAATCTTGATGTTTTTAACCCAGACCAACCAATCCTTCCCTCTTATTAAGACTTCACCAAACTACTCCCAAAAAAAAACAGGAGTATTTTGTTTCTAAGGAAAACTATATCCCACAATTTATTTCAATATTCTGGTGAGGGATGCAAAACCAAGATATCCATCAAATGGCTATTCAATTTTAAAGATGGTAACTATTAGACATTTGTGGCCAAGGGATCCCAGAGGGATTGGGGAAAGGATTTAGATGATAGAAGGGAAAAAAGAGGTCCTCAGAGATAATCCTAATTTTAAAAGGATGACCTTCCTTTGTGTGAGACAGTATGAAACCACAAAGTCTTCATCAGAATAGAAAATGAAAACAAAGAAAAACATTAAGTACTTCAATCACACCATCCAATGGGAGAATTACCACATCCAAGTCATCTGAACTCCCAAAAGCCTACAAATATTTCAGTTATTGTAGTTCTACGTTCCTTTGGGATAAAATAGAATAAAACCTTGCAAGATTCACAGGGAAAAACAAATGTGGAAAAACTGGCTTCTTTGGCAAAATGACAAAATACAGTAAGTCCCTAGAACCAATCTGGACTTCAAGCTAGCGATTATTTATGAGTTTCTATAGAGCCACTAGAAGAGTCTCTTTGTGCCAGACACTCACCTGGACTTCTGAGTTTACATTCATTATTCACACATGGGTATATACTCTTTTGTAATTTTACTAATCACACTGGGCTCTCAGAATCAAATTTTGCTCTGCAAGCAAATTATTCTCATTTATAGGAAGAGGTCAGTTTTTAGTTAGCTTAGGGGCACATGTCATGAATTCTTCAATTATTAATTAAGTTTTGTTTTCCAGTTTGATATTCTGTTTCCAATTCATGTTCTTTCATTGAACTGTAATGTTGCACCTACATGCTAGCATTAGCATTATTTTGGGGAGGGAAAAGTGGTTTCTAACTACATATCTTACTACTAGTGCTAATGTGCAATTTAAATTAATGGTTAATTTGCAAATTCTGGTATGTAGCTGTTACAAAGTTCCTAAGTGCTTCAGGAAGTTTTGCATTTTGTAAGTCCAGTGACAAAGGTGTGGAATTATCTATGCACTATAATTTGTGTCTTGGTAACATACTATAAATTTTTGTACCTATTGCAAACATTGTTTTCCAAAAGGTCATTTCCACTGACCTATATAGGAGAAAGTATTAATCATTGCTTTTTTGCCCAAATTGGATAACCTATTTTTTTCAATCTCTTTTAATTTGACAGATAAAACACAGATCTATTTTTATTTTCATTCTTTGAATATTAATTACATTTTAAATTTGTATCAATCTTAGATTCTTCTCCTTTGTGAATTGTTTGTTCACATATTCCGTCCACCACTTCAGTAATTTAAAGAAACCCAAGGCCAAAATCAGAAAGCTGTTAACCACATTTCTTTTACTTGCTTAAGAACTGGCAATGTGACCTCATTCCTAAGAAGGATTCCATGAGTGTACTTCATAACTACAAACTCAGGAGTCACAATGTTTTATGTGCATGTGGTAAAATTCTTGAGTACTTTGTATATTAGTTATTGAGAGAAATACAGTAAAATTTAAAAAATATGAACTATAATTTATTACCTACTCTTTGCGGGAGGAGATATGTATGTGGATGATAGTAAAACTGAAGATTAATTTATTAAGACTTTCAAAGGAGTTTGACAACAGTTCAGAATAAAAAATCGTTTTTTTTTCTTGTTTTTTATTGCCTTGTTTTCTTTTCTTTTAATTGGATCGGGAAGTTGTGAGCTACACTGTGTAACTTGCTGAGAAAGAGGCAACATGAATCATGGATTTCAAGCAGCCTTTCCACAGATAGTGAGCTGAGTAAAGGTAGGAAGCCAAGGACAAATGGAGTGGAATCAACCGGTCGTGTTTTTATGACCAGTGCTAGAAATAGAGGATTTAATATAATAATAATGATTTGGAAGAGGAAGTACGCAGTGACATTTCCAATTTACAGCTAACATTAAGGTCCCATGAGCTTTCTTTTTGAGTGGGGAATATGTGAGAAGTTGGATTTGTTTGGTTTTTTGAGCTGGCAAAACAGAGGTAGGTGGACATATATGTGAACAAATGAAAGATTTTATGTCTAAAGAAGGTTAATACTACAAAACAATGAATCCCTTAAACCTATGATCTATCTTAAATCACCCATTAAGTACATAAGCTCTGAATACTAACTGGCCGGCAAAAATCTTTGCAGTTTATTAGCTAAGCTTTCCTCTTTGGAAACCTGATGGCACACACTATCCTAGTCAGTCCAAAATTATAGCACATCTATAGTAAGAAAGATGTGGAAATCTTAAGGGAAATTCTTAAAGCTAATAATCATTAGGTATTTAATATGTATTAGGAATCGTGTTAACAAGATTGCATGTTGTGGGGAATTATTAAAGCCATACAACATCCTTCTGAGGTAAGCCTTTAGTATCATTGGTCTATTTTAAAGATGGGGAAACTGAAACTCAGAGATATTAGTTAAGCCACCAAGCTTACCCAGACAGTGAGCAAGGAGTTTGGAATTGAAACCAAACTGAGTCTATCCTTTACTGCTCCCATATGTGATGGAAGGAAGAACCACATCCATGAAGGGACTTGGACTGTGAGGACAGTGAGTCAGTCTAGAAAGAGAAAGCCTCATCAGGGCTCTTGTAAAAAACAACAAAAGGTAGAGATGGATAAAGCTAAAGCAGATAGAGTGCACGAACTCTGGAAGAAGGTAGATGCCTATATGAGCCATTAATACCGGTGATACAACAATTAAAAATATTTAAAATGTAAAATGTTCAGATAAACTAATAAGTGACATATTTATAGTCAAGGGATTAAGGAAAACCAGATTACTTGAGAGAATATTTTATGCTTAGGCTGGCAGTAAAGAAAGATAACTGTGTCTGCCCACAACAGAAACCTTGGTGTTGCTGTCAGGAAAAGAGGACTAAGGTGAATAAAACTAGTTTCTGTACGATGAGTCTTAATCTATACGTAATATATACAGCTTTTTCCACCTGGCTTTGTTTCTTGAGGTTTTTTTTCCCCTTATATTTAACTTAGATTTTTATTTATATGTACAAAACTGCCTCCTCAGCTAGATGCCTTGGAATATGTATTTCCTTCTGCCTGGAATGCCCTCCCCTTTTCCTCCCCAACCCCCCCACTATCATTCAATGGAGAGGTCTGAAGTGTAGGGAAGGGCATCCTGTATTTTCATTTGTGAAATCAGGTAACCCTAGATTCTAGGAAGAATCTCTGTTGAGTGTATTCCTCCTTCTGGTATTTATGACAATGGTGATTTTTAATTTTTAAAACATTTTTAGTTCTTTTTTTTTTTTTTTTTCATTTATTTGAGAGAGAGACAGAGGTAGCAGGAGAGAGCATGAGTGGGGAGGAGAGGAAGAAGCTGGAGAAGCAGGCTCCCCCCTGAGCCAGGAGCCTGACCCCACGCGTGGGTTTCCATCCCAGGACCCCAAGATCATGACCTGAGCAGAAGACAGATGCTTAACCTACTGAGCCACCCAAGCACCTCAGACAGTGGTCATTTTAAAAAAACTATTCATTTAATGTGACTCCACATGAATCCTCACAACCACACAGCCCATGGTCAGCACAGCACCTGGAACACAGTGTGCTGTCATTAAAACCTTGCTACATGGGCAGCCGGGGTGGCTCAGTGGTTTAGCACCGCCTTCAGTCCAGGGCGTGAATCTGGGGACCCAGGATCGAGTCCCATGTCGGGCTCCCTGCATGGAGCCTGCTTCTCCCTCTGCCTGTGTCTCTGCCTCTCTCTCTCTCTCTGTGTCTCTATGAATAAATAAAATCTTAAAACAAAAAAACCTTGCTACATACAAGAAACCCTTCAGCTTGCAGATGAAGCACATCAGCTTCATTTTACAGGGATGGGTAACATTAAATCACTATCCTTCATGAAATATCTGATATTTGAAAACCCGTTATTAAGTCATTCCTTGTTCCTTGCTCTATTTTTGTGACTTTCTTCTCTATGTTGAGAAAACATTGCTTCTTGTAAGTCTGATGGGCAAGGAAAACTGCCTCACTTCTCACATTCTCCAGGACCTTATTGAGTGCCTCTTATTCTCCAGGTCACTAACAATTAGTGGGAAAATCCACCAAGCTGCAACAAAGACCTTATTCCCAACTTCATGTGGAGAAATCTGTATTATAAAGCCACAGTGAAAGACTCAAAGACCTGTGTGTCTCCAACTCCATTGTCAGCATAGACAGACACTCATGGCCTCATAGCAATGAGTGGTACCCATAAGATATCGTTAGAATGTTTAAAAATAAAAGTAACTATTATCATTTAACAAATCATAATACAGGGCAGCCCGGGTGGCTCAGCAGTTTAGCGCTGCCTTCAGCCCAGGATGTGATCCTGGAGACCTGGGATCAAGTCCCACATCAGATTCCCTGCATGGAGCCTGCTTCTGCCTCTGCCTGTGTCTCTGCTTCTCTCTCTGTGTCTCTTGTGAATAAATAAATAAAATCTTAAAAAAAAAAAAATCTTTAAGGCTAAGTAAGCCCTTAATTAAATTTTTAAAAAGATTTAATATTATGTAGAAATTTGAGAGTCCTCAATATTCTATATGTAAGGAAATTTTTTTGTTTTGCTTTAATATATTTTTAATAATATCCTGATTCCAGAAAGTACCAGAATTTAGTCCTTTAGCTTCTCAAAATAAATCATCAGCTTTTAGTACAAAGGGCTTCAGTGAGGTTTAAAGGACAAACTTACCAATCCATCTCTTTTTATGCAATATTATTTCTATTAAGTGAAATACATCAAAATGAAAACAATGTTTACCCCTAGGTAACATGATTTTCAGTGATATTTCTGCATGTTTTTTGTTTGTTTGTTTTTAAGCAAGCTCTTACACCCAACGTGGGGCTTGAACTCACTGACCCTGAGATCAAGAGTCATATGCCCTACTGACTGAGCCAGCCAGGCATCCTTCTACATATGTTTTTATATTTTTTAATTACATGCAATAAGATACATGTATCATGAGAAAAAAACATAAAAATATTTAGTTTATTTTACTGGGGTCTAGTCTTCTAATGAGATACAAAAGATAAGGGGAGAAAATATAGATCTACCATTATCAAGAATTTCACCTATTATTTTCCCTAATGAATTGAACCTGGTAAGTTCTAAATACCTGCAATAATTGCTATGTGGAGACATGTTAATGCTGGTTAGGAATGGAGCATAGGGAATGGAACCACATAAACTGAGGAAGACACGGCTCCTGAAGTCTGAGGCCTGAGAAAAACCCTCACCAGAGTACAGCCTCTCCCTAACTAAGCAGGAAGAAGATGTTCCCATCCGCCTAGTTGGCAGGGGGCTAGCCTGCTGGGTTTGGAGCCACTTTATTCAGGCCAGTGCATCGCAACCAGCCTTCTGTTGACTCTGCCTGTTGCAAAATTTTGCTGCTTCTGGGCTTCTTCCAGACAGCCACAAGGCTATGTTCGAATTTTTTTAGGTGTCTGGGTATGAGCATTAAGAGGAAGGATTCTATATTAGCAGATCAATCATCTCTTTCCCTGCTTTTTGTTATACAATTAAACTAGGGGGTGAGTTAGATCACCACAAGGGTAAGTAGGGCAGCTGTTCCATTTCTGAGTACTCCTGCCAAGTATAACAGATTTGGAAACAAAATGCAGCTCATTCCAAGGCAGTTGATTTAATCCCTCATTATCCATCTATGTATTCAGCATCATGGCCTGTCTTGACACCTTATTAATAATTTATTCAAAAGCTTAGCTCTGTATAACATAGCTGTTAAGAGTTGGGAATCCAGTCAAAAAGACAGGATCAATTCCAGGCTCAGATGCAAACAAGTCCTGTGGCTGAGGACACATGGTTTAACCTTCTTAAACCTCCATTTCCTCTTTTGTAAAATGTAGCCACAACATCCTTAAAGATCAGACTGGAGCGAAAATGCTCAAAACCTCTTAGCACAGTTCCTGACACAAATTATGTGCTTATAGATGGTAGCCTGTATTATTAATAACGTCTCAAAATGAGGAATTTCTAAGAAGGTGAAGAACTTTCCCTCTCTTATGGACATTTATTTTCCATTTCTTTTTCTTTTTTTTAAGATTTTATTTATTTATTCAGGAGAGACACACAGAAAGAGGCAGAGATAGGCAGAGGGAGAAGCAGGCTCCATGCAAGGATCCCGATGTGGGACTCAATCCTGGGACTCTGTGATCAGGCCCTGAGCTGAAGACAGATGCTCAACCACTGAGCCACCAAGGTGTCCCTTATATTTTCCATTTCTTAAACGTGGGCTTTCTGAAAGTAGAATTCCTGGATGAGAATGAGCCAAGCTCATCAGGGATGCTTTCAATATGCATAAGTTAATCTTTTGATAGCCTGAATTCAGAAAGCCAAAAAATATCCACCTCCACCCCCCTACCCCCGCAAAAGCCTGAAACCTTTACCTTGTTATTTTTTAAGTCACCTAAGTCCTATCTAAGAGGAACAGCGCTGTTAATGTCATTCTTCACATGATAATTCAAAGTAGCTGGAAAAAAGACTGAGTAAACAGAAAAGTATAGAAATTTATGCTGGAGAGAAAGGTGTGAGAAGTTTCAAAGCTTGAGGCACTCTTGCCCCTAAAGTAGGGTGCTCCATAGTGTTTTGTGACTGAGGTGTAAAGTCTAGAGAAATGAGCCACTCCTGTTTTATTCCAAAGGCACCTACCATGCACAGAGTAGAAGGCAGCAGGGCAGGTGCTTCTGCGACCATCTTCCCCAGGAAGCATCCATATTCAATGAGCTCTCCCCTCATAGTTCCATTTGCTATTTGTTTAATATAGATTGTCCTAAAGTATTCCATGCCTCTGATGGTATTCCAGTAGATCTGAGTCCATTCCAAACAGGATCTCTATGGAACTCTCTATCTTTTATGTTTCTCTATGTGCGTGCTAACTTTGAAAGCATAGCCTTTCAATTATACCCATATTCATTCTAGATACAACCAATATGTTGAAGTAGCACAACACAGGATGTAAACAATCACAATTTCTTCTTCTCTTACACTGTCTCCTTAAGTTATTCCACTGTACTAAAGTAACCTTCCCTTGTCCCTGGGTGAAAACTACAAAGACAGTGTCCACTCTTAACTAAGAGCCCTTACATTTGCTGGAAATTGCAAACACAGCTGCCATTGGTAACAAGAAGACCTAATCTGATGCAGCTATCAAACCTCTGAGTTTGACATACTGTGACCTGGTCTCTCCTTCCCTATTTAGGACCTATGCCCAGCCATAAACAGGCAGTGGGGAAGGAGACTCCCACCAGCTCTTTCTTTAATCTCTCCCTGTTCACCTCTTCCTTCCTGCAGATCATACTTCCCACCAGGGTGGAAGTCAGAGAGGCAGGAGCAGTGAGGAGACAGGCTCGTCCTAACTAGGGGTTGGGGGGCTTTGCTCTTTCTGGACCTGTGGATGGCTAAAGTCATTTGGGCTGTTCACTGGGGAGTTGTATGAGCTCCAGAGTTTTTCTGCTGAGCTCTCTCCTCCAGTTCCAACAGCGAGACAGATAGAGTCTCATGGGACTCCTTATTCATCCTCCGCAAACCAGCTACTCATTTCCAGCGGCTTCTTGAGGAGGTTTCCTCTCACCCCTCCAGGTGGAGGCAGGACCTCCTGCAGCTCAGTTCTACGTGTCCCAAATGCACCAGCCGCGCATCTGTAGGTCCACAGGCTGGGAGTGAAGGTATCAGCAGCTCCTCCCCAGCTCCTCCGAATGCAGAAACTTGGACCTTTTCTCACCATAAAATTTTCTAGGACACAGTAGGCCGCAGTCCACGGTATACTTCAACTGCTGCAGGCACAAGTCAGGCACCAATCCTCTGTGTATCCTGAATGTATGGAGACATTTCAGAGTTCTAGGGTTGGCCCTTTCCCCCATCACTCGGCTCATGGTTTGGAAGTAGCACCCTCCCTCATCCCTTTCACCAACAGGGACACATCCGACAACAGCTCTCTTTAAATGAATCTCCTCACCAATCTTCTCTCTCTCCAAATCCTGACCACTGTTTATATTCTTCAACACTTGAAGGGCCTAAGAGTCTTGAAACTAGTTCTTAATTATTTTAAATAACAATTTAAGTGAATATACTTATTATTTTATTTATTTAAATATAATGTATGTTAATTTAAATATAATTTATTATTATAAATTTATTTTAATAATTTTTAAATAAAAATTTATATATGTGGATTTACCTCATATAGACATGGGTATCTGATATCTACCACATTTGTGCTTCAGTTGAGGCAGAGGCCGGAAGAGCCCCATTCTAACATCCTATTATATAAGTGAATGTGGAATTTCTTTGGAATGGCATTTATTGTCACAGTGCCAGAAGTTCATCATAATCAGCATTACAAAGGAAATAGCAAAGGAAGCAATAATGATCTGCCATTTATTGTAAAACATGACCTAGGTGTGCCTTCTTTCTGTGTTTATAAAATGACAGGGTTCACATTATAATGTAACTTTCCACATTGCAATTGAAATCATAGACAAAGAGGTTACTATAGGACTAGGTTAGAGTAGATGTACTGTCCATGTGATTGATCTACTCTAAAATAGCTCCTTGGATGGGCAACCCGGGTGGCTCAACGGTTTAGCACCGCCTTCAGTCCAGGGGGATCGAGTCCCATGTCAGGCTTCTTGCATGAAGCCTGCTTCTCCCTCTCTCTGCCTGTGTCTCTGCCTCTCTCTCTCTCTCTCTCTTTCTGTCTCTCATGAATAAATAAATAAATAAAATCTTTAAAAAATAAAATAAAATAAAATAAAATAAAATAGCTCCTTGGAGTTCCGACATGATGCCAGAAATTCCCCCTTTAACTCACTTTCAATCTCAAATGTCTTTGACAACTAATGCAGAAATGTTTTCTCTGGAAGAATTCAGTCAAGGACAAAAAGAACTCTGGATGTTTAGCTATAACAAGTTTTTCACAGCACTTTTTATTTGCCCATAGAGTATCTGCCTTAAGGTTCTTTTCATACTGAGTTTTCAATCTCTAAAACTCAAATTGGTCCGACAAGTTAACCCACTAGCCAATAGTGTAGCAAGATTAAAAGAAAATGGAGACATTCATGAGAGTTTTGCTGAAAAGAAGGGTCATTAAGGAAATAGGACATGGGGTATTGACCCAACCCTTCTGCTAAATGACGCAAAAATCATTTGCTTTCCAACTGGGTGAAGTATGGCCAGATCTTGACACTGAGTTTGATCACTAGAAAATAGCATTATATCAAATTTCACACATAGTTGAAATATTTTAAGATAGCATGTTTAAATATGCATGTCTCTAACAAGGGAACATTACTGCAATGGTACTATAAGAGCCGCTTGTAGAGAACTAATAAATCTCTTGAAGAAAGTGATCTAAAAACCAGTGTCTTTTATCTGACACTTATTAAAATTATATTTGAGTTCACATAAAATTTAAATAGTATCTTTTACAAGCTTCAACATATATTTCATGTATCAATTGTATTGTCCTCAAAATATAGTGGCAGGTGGAATATGGAGGAGTGTGATTATCAATGCAGTAAGTTCATGATAGGCATGAACTGAAATAGGTTACAGAATGCTTTTTCTGAAAACCAGTAACTAGATTTGTAGCTTGATTTGTTAGGTATCCTAAAGAAATACCTGGCCCCTAAACATTTCCCCTCTTATTCTATAAAGCCATTCACTTGCTTTCCACAATGATACCCATCACCTTACATAATCCTTTAAGAATGAAGTCCTTCTCATCTAGTAAAACTGCAGCTGGAAAGCAAGCAGACAGTGGAAAGCGCTAGAACTGTACACAGTGTTGACAGTGTAATCTGAAACTACTCAGCAGTTTCTAGTATCGGGTTCACACATAATTTGAAACAGACAGATTTCTTTTGAAACTTTCTGTAAAAGGTTTTACTTGAACTGGAAGACAAAGAGTGCAATTATCAGGAAAAAAATTATTCTTATTAATCTAAATGGATTAAATGAAACTAAAATGAACTAAGGGATGCATAGTATATTCCCAGGTAGCATGTGTCCCCCAGTACCTGTTTCTGTGATCAAGGCATCAGGGAATCAGAGAAAGAAGCTCATTAAACAATTTAGACATCCATTCAATCACCATTTATTAAGATCCTAAGAAGTGCCAGGTACTTTGTGAAGCACCAGGCATATTAGTATTGTGGAAGGTAGGCCCATCTACCCTAATGAAGCTTAAACGAACGTTCAGTACATTTCCACAAAGATATGATTTGCCATTTGGATATCCATCTAGAAATAGACGAAGATTTTATTCTATTGAAAAAAGTATATACACACACACACACACACACACATATTCTAGCATAACTCCTAGATGACGATGGGTATTATGATGATTAATTCTTTATGTCAGCTTGACTGGGCTAAGGGGTACCCAAATGCCTGGTAAAACTTTGTTTCTGGCTGTGTCTCCTGAGGGTGTTACCAGAAGAAACAAGCATTTAAATCAGGAGACTGAATAAAGAAGACCTGCCCTCACCAATGTGGGCTAGAATCGTCCAGTCTATTAAATTCTCCTCTTATATATCTATATATATCCTATTAGCTCTGTTTCTCTGGAGAACCCTGACTGATGCATTCAGAATGCTGTGGTCTGAACATTTGTGTCCCCCCCAAATTCATATGCTGAAAACCCAGTATGACAGTATTAGAAGGTGGCATTTTAGGAGGTGATTAGGTCATGAGGGTGGAGCCCTTGTGAATAGGATTAGTGCCCTTGTAAAAAAGACCCCAGAGAGAGATCTCTTGCCCTTCCACCATGTGAAGACACGACAAGAAATCTGCAGTCCACAACCTGGAAGAAGGCTTTCACCAGAACCTGACCATACGGGCACCCTGATCTAGGACTTCCAGCTTCTAGAACCATAAGAAATATGGGCAGCCGCAGTGGCCCAGTGGTTTGGCACCACCATCAGCCCAGGGAGTGATCTTGGGGACCCGGGATCGAGTCTCGTGTCGGGCTTCCTGCATGGAGCCTGCTTCTCCCTCTACCTGTGTCTCTGCCTCTCTCTATTTGTGTCTCTCATGAATAAACAAATAAAATCTTTAAAAAAAGAAAGAAGAAGAAAGAAAGAAAGAAGAAAGAAAGAAAGAAAGAAAGAAAGAAAGAAAGAAAGAAAGAAAGAAAGAAAGAAATGTGTTTATAAGATACACAGTGTATAGTAACCGTTATAGCAGCTCAAACTAAGACAGTTATGATTCATTTGCTTTAGAAAGCAGAGTTACTTGCAATGAAGCACCATTGGTAGAAAAGAAAAGCAGAGTTATTTGCAATGGAAGCACCATTGGTAGAAAAGTAAGAAAACGTACATCGTCTAGAAGACAGTATTTCAGGTATCTGCTATTTCACCCAGGAGCTGGGGAGATGGCAGTGAGACCCACATAGGCCCGCTGTGCAACCTGTCCTTCAGAGTCCTATGCTCCCTAGGCCTCCCTGGGTGCAGTCAAGGATGAGCTAGTGAAGGCCAAATCACTTTCAGGACCCCTTTTCTCAAAGTTGCCACAGACAGTTGCTGGGTATTCATAAATAAGCATGTTGCTTGGTATAACCAATTTCAAAAATCTTTTTTAAGTTAGAAAAAGGAAGTTCAAAACACATTCATAAGCTTTTTCTTAACTTAGTCAAACCTTCATGCTTAAAACTCACAGGTCACTCAAACTTTTATTCTTTCCAGCCCTTTCAGGGGGATTACCAAAGCTTACCTTTATTTGAATTAGACAAGATTCCATCCATTGGTTTTAGGATGAACTAGTCTATCAGAAATGGGATCAGTTTTGAGATTCAAGATAGATACACTAGGGGTGCCTGGGTGGCTCAGTGGTTGAGCATCTGCCTTTGGCTCAGGTCATGATCCCCGGGTCCTGGGATCGAGTCCCACATCGGGCTCCCTGCAGGGAGCCTGCTTCTCCCTCTGCCTGTTTCTGCCTCTCTCTGTGTCTCTCATGAATAAATAAATAAAATCTAAAAAAAAAATCTTTAAAAAAATAGATACACTTAACTATTTCAGGAGAAATGCCATGGGAATGAATAAGGGCTACCAAAATTCCTTCCTTCCATGAATCTACAAACATTGCCCCATAATAATATTTAAATTGCCTGTCTTTACTCAACAACTTAACTCAACTCTACAATTTATAAGCCACTTTTATAGGCACTAAGCACTTGTCCTCATTACAACTAGGTTATTATTTCACAGATGAAGATAGATAATGAGACTGGAAAAATTAACAGATTGGCTCAAAGGTCACATAGACAATAAGATAAATAGGAATTCAAACCTAATACTTGTAACTCCAAGTATCTTTCAAAAATTTTTAAATTTAAATTCAAATTAATTAACATATAGTGTATTGTTAGTTTTGGAAGTAGAATTTGGAGATTTATCAGTTGCATATAATACCCAGTGCTCATTCCATCAAGTACCCTCCTTAATGCCCATCACTCAGTGGCCCAATTCCCACAGCCCCTCCACTCCAGCAACCCTCAGTTCTTTTCCTATAGTTAGGAGTCTCTTTTGGTTTGTCTCCTTCTCTGTTTCCATCTTATTTTATTTTTTCCTTCCCTTCCCCTATGTTCACCAATTTTGTTTCTTAAATTCCACATATGCGTGAAATCATATGGTATTTGTCTTTCTCTGACTTAATTTACTTAGCATAATATCCTCTAGCTCCATCTACTTCCTTGCAAATGGCAAGATTTCATTCTTTTTCATGGCTGAGTAATATTCCATTGCATATATATAATATATCATATATATGATATATATGCATTATGTTATTATTATATATGATATATATGCAAGATGTTATTATTATATATATGATATATATGCAAGATGATATATATAGGGGATCCCTGGGTGGCGCAGCGGTTTAGCGCCTGCCTTTGGCCCAGGGCACGATCCTGGAGACTGGGGATCGAATCCCACATCGGGCTCCCGGTACATGGAGCTTGCTTCTCCCTCTGCCTGTGTCTCTGCCCCTCTCTCTCTCTCTCTGTGTGACTATCATAAATAAATAAAAATTAAAAAAATATATATATATATATCACATCTTCTTTACTCGTTCATCTGTCGATGGACATCTGGGCTCTTTCCATATTTTAGCTATTGGGGACATTGTTGCTGTAAGTATTGATGCATGTGCCCCTTCGATTCACAATGTTTGTATGCTTTGGATGAATACCTCATAGTGCATTTGCTGGGTTATAGTGTACTTTCTATTTTCAACTTTTTGAGGGACCTCTATACTGTTTTTCAGAGTGGCTGCACCAGTTTGCATTCCTACCAACAGTGTAAGAGAGTTCCCCTTTCTCTGGATCCTCAGTAACATCTGTTTGTTTCCTGAGTTGTTCATTTTAGCCATTCTGACTGATGTGAGGTGGTATCATTGTGGTTTTGATTTGTATTTCCCTGATGCCACCTGGACACGAGAATCTAGAGCTCAGTAGGATAAAGTCAGAAATAAAAGATTGGGAGGTAGCCTAAAAAGGCATTTAAAGTCATAGCATCCCATGAATCTGATCCACTAGAAAATGACATTAGAGTCACATAGAAAAAGTCTGAGGCATCAGGAAATGATTCAAATATCTTCCACCATCCACCTCAGGATTAAAGCCAAATCTCAATGTAACTGAGCATATTGAGAAACAGTTTTATGACAGATAAAATAGTTAATCTTTCCTCTCAGCTTTTCTTTGTGTTAGCAATTTTAATACACGTATCTTTTAAAAGAATGGAGATTTTGAGGTGTGACATTTTAGCAAGAAAAACTATTGTACCTGTGTGCTATAGTGCATGTATATATGAGGAGGTGGAGGTGTTCCATATTTATAGATACATACATTAAAAATGTTTTTGCCTAGTGTGATATGGATCATAAACTAAGATCTTTCAGGAAATAGGCAGCTCCCCTTATGGCATCTCTTTCAGTCTGTGTTCCATGGAAGCAAAAGAATTGTGAAACAATTCTAAAAGCGCTATGAAAGAAAATTACCTGAGCTTCACCCAAGTGGAGAGGATGAAAGCTCCATTCTAAACCTTGCTGTCCTTTACTGGGACATTATCATAGTTCACACTATTCAAATGTGACTCACAAGGAATTCATTTACCGTGTACTGAGATACCTGAATTAGCATTCCCAGGTCTCTTTCAAATGTTAATAAAGCCAGTGTTTCTTACTAAAGTGAGATTAGATAAAGCCATGTAGATTTCAATATAACCAGGGTCCCAGGTGAAGTGACCTACTACCCTTAGTCTCCTGGGAGTTTTAACATTTCATCTCTTTATAATTCTTTCTAGACAAATATAACTGCTTATTTTTCATTCTTTCATCTATTTAGCAAGAATCTGAGGAATTTCTATAGAATAACACCCTGTTAGGCACAGACAGAAATACATATGAAACACACTGCTCTTCAACAGCTTATTCGAAAAGATGACATTATCTAAAATTATGGGTAGACACAACGCGAGATCTTATCTATATAAGGCCAGGGAGGGACTATATCTTGCCTATTAAAATTCATGACTGAGATTAATGACGGAAATCTATGGAGGAATTCAAAGTCTTGGGAGCTGACCCTAGAAATGGAAATAAATGAAGACAGCAGCCTAGGTAATGATATATATACTACATATACAAAATTAATCTCCCCAAGATTCCAAGAAGACTTACGTAATTATTAACTTTTGGTCTGTATCTTCATGTTTTTAGAGAAAATCGCTGCAGATTAAGATTAAGTCATAGATCTCCAGATGGATCAAAAGCAGATCCACCCTCCTCATCTTTGCTCCCAATAAGAAGCTATGCATTTTCCTAAAGTCAAGATGATATTACCTTTGAGAACACTTTAGTCCTTCCCTTTTTTTCCCTGACCAATGCTACCAAAATAAACATCCATTCCTGTTCAAACTCATGGTCATTAAACAAATATTTATTGAGTGTTTACTATATACTAGTATCCATTGTAGTAGGTTTTGAGGATATGGAAAGGAATGTTTAGAGCCATTTCCTTTGTGCACAAGTAATTACATGCGGGATCTGTGTTACAAAAAGGAAAACCTGAGTGCTATGGCAATATAGAACGAGGGGAAAATACATCACCCAAGCTGAAACATTGGGGAAGTTTAGAGATAAGTCAAGAAAAAAAGCAGAGAAGGAAGATGTTTCAAGTCAAGAAAATCTAGGTGTGAAAACTGGAGGTGAGGAAGAATGCCACACGTTCATTCATCCAAAACCACTCCAACCTAACTGAAGCAGGGTGAACTCCAGAGAAAAGGAGAAGATAAGATTTGGAGAGATAGAGTGGCCAATTGGAATATCATCTAGAGGATGAGGGAAAGCCATGAGCACCTCAAGAAAAAAGTTCATAGTCAGACTTAAGCTCTGAAAACACCTTTCCTAGATACAAAAGATGCGGTTGTTTCACATAATTTCTTATTCATTATTGAAGAATATATATTTACCTTGTCACGGTCAGCCTGCCTTATGGGAAAAAACAAAAGCTCATAGAAGAGAACCTGTTTTGAATTGAAAGGAAAAGCTATCATAATTGAAAAGCTGATTCCTCTTTATATATTTCTTATGCTCCATGAAACTTTATAGCCTTGAGAAAATTTTGTCTTCTAAATGTAGCCAAATAATGCTGGTGTCTATGGTAGTATTAGTGTGCTTTGTGTTATATAGTGTTTTCTTTTTCCTCTTCCTCAAAATACCCATAGAACTTTTGACCTGTCCTGTGACCAAATTCTGGACACAAAGGGAGTATTTTGATTATACTAGTGTGAAATAGATCAGAGATAGTGTAAGAGAAAGGATATGGTCTCTTAGCATTTAACTAATCTCTGGCCATCATCCAACAGAAAATTTTCTCTGGGAGCGCCAGAAGATCAGTTACTAAATGTTTAGTAATATATTACTAAAAAGTAATATATTTTCAGAGATACCAACATCAGTTTATACTCTTCTCTAGATTTAGACCTTGTTATAAGGAATAAAATTCTTTGTTTTTATAGGAAGGCTCTTACCTATAATTACCAATTCTAAGTACATATATTTTAGAAATTGTATTGATTTATGAGTCCATGAAAATATAAACATGTTGTTTCATAAACATATTGCTTCTTAGCATGTTTCTTCCCACAGTGACACGAGGATTATCAATTTCCATCTTTTCGTCTAGCTTTAGTCTTAACTAGATATTGCAGTAAGGCGCTAAGCAAAAGAAATCTGTATATTGATATAAACATTGGAATCATTTATGTATGTGTTTTTCATGGACCCAAAATGAAGGGTCTCCACATACAGACCCTATGGATTGGCCAGGCTCAGCAAAGATCAGCAAATGTACTGAGGATTCACCAGATTGTTCCTTCAAAACATCTTGTCTTCACTGGGGAGGCAACTCAGAAAAACAACTGGAACCATATTCTGCAACACGCTTTCTAGCTATGAGCATATTCTTTCACAAGAATCCTGTCAGTTGTCCCTGTAACTCCACCTTAGAAATAGCCAAATTTTAGTAGTATCACATGATCTTCATATGTTGAGTTGAAGAAACTTGTTTTTTTAGATGTCAGAAACCTGTTGAGTTGTCCATTGAGGTTTTCAGTAATTAAATTTTTAATTTTAATTATGAAAAATAATCAAGATGAAAATTGAAACTCCTCAGTATTATAGTGCAGAATTTAAAGTACCATGGTCCCATCTAGTTCCATGAAAAATTTTGTTAATCTGCTATTACGAATCTATTATATTAGATTTTATTTCTATTAATAATAAGCAAATATATAGCAAGAAAATCCATTGTGCTTTACTTAACTAATGATAAAGAGCAAATTAGAGGTACATAGATAACTTCCATCATAATATTCTTGAGAAATTCTACAACAGAGCACTAGAAAACATCTTGTTTGTTTTTGTTTTGTTTTTTAAGGATTTTATTTTTTTTTATTTTTTTTAAGGATTTTATTTTTTTTGAGTAATCTCTCCACCCAATATGGGGCTTGAATTCACAACTCTGAGATCAAGAGTTGCATACTCTACTGGCTGAGCCAGCCAGATGCCCTAAACATCTTTATCTGTTAAGGTTAAGGTAAATTTTTTATTCCATTTTTCTTCTAGTATTTGGCACACTAAAATCATTACTAAAAATTACTTTTTAAAGGTGTATCTGATATGCTTGTTTTCATGAGCCTCCGTTCATTACATAAAGTTAAATTTAAAAAAAAAATAAATAAAGTTAAATTAAGAGTCTAAATGGTCTTTACACAATCTCACAAAAAAATACACACACATTCAATGTAAATCTAAAAAATAATAGAGTATTTTTTCAATGTAGAAAGAAAATCATTAAAAAAAAAAAAGAAAGAAAGAAAATCATTGCCTTTGAATTTTTGTCTAAAACCTGCTTTAATTGGCATGTGCTTTACATTAGTCCTGTATTATTCAAACTTGCATACATATGTGTGCATTATATATGGTCACAAACAATTTGATGACGGGGTGTATGTGTATATCTGTCAAATCCAAACTGCTTCACCTGAAATTTGGGAAAATTTTCCTAATGTATCCACTAAAAACGATAATAATTAGTATGTATGTATATGTAATATATATAGTATATACATTATATATATGTATATTATACATACACACATACACAAAAGGCAACAAGAATGCTTTAATTATATTTTAATGCGTTCTTAGAGTGGGTAATTCTCCTAAATTTCAAGAATAGTGTCCTTTTAAAGAAAACATTTAAATGTGATCTTTTTAGATATGTTCCTGAAAAGGGAAAGTCTAATTTTAAAAAAAGCACATAAATCATCTCTGCTGGTTTACTTTTTGCAACAGCTGTTAGAATTCGGAGAGCGGCAGAGAAATGTCTGTAATAGTTCTGCAGTTTTCCACAAAGAAAAATATCTCTTTTACCTCCATTGGTGAGCATCTAATCAGCAAACACATTAACTCAAACAAAAACCACTCTTATCTGCAAAGGCCAGGTTCAGGCTTATTAGTGAAGTGAATTGGCAACCACCCCTTTCTACATAGCAACTGGGCAAATATTGTTCCAGCCCGCTGAGTGACCAATGAGAACCAAGACAGTGCTGTCGAATCTTTTCAATACAAGTAGTGTTAGTGTGAACAACCTCTATTTCACTCTTGTTCTCCTCTCATTTAATCTTTACCGTTTCAAGAGTATGATCTCATCTACAGACTGTAAATACTTGGGGACTTTTATGAAAGGAAAATATTACAGAGTGCTAAAGTTTGCTTCGAGAACAACTTAGGTAGGCACTTCAGTTTAATTACTAGCAATTTGTGTATGTTGTATTTGAAAAGGATTGTAGTGTTAGTATGTTTATTATGGATATAACTAAATGTTAGTGTATGAATCAATAAGAATGATGATTTTTTTCCCCTTATTCTAGAAAGGCCTGGAATACCTAAAATTAAGCAGACTGCATGTTTTCTAATCACCTAATGAATGAAGCAGGCACAAGATGTACTCAGGAGCAGGTTAGCCGGTGGGAGTGCCATATGGTGGATCTGGATCACACTTGACCTCCACTGCTTTGTAATTGAAACTTTATGTAAATTGACCACACCCTTCATAACTCTTCTGCCACCAAGCCTTTATATTACAGAAGAGAAAAATTAATAACAATTATGAAGGGAGAGTCACTACAGAGATAAGCTTTTAAAAAACACAGCTGGGAGCTGATTTTCCTTTGCAATCCTAAAGGAAATGTCACAGGCTTTAAATCCATACAGTGTAATATTGACCACGCTTCCTGTGTCTTTCCTTCTGCTTGTGCCTTTTGCTTTGTTTTTATGACACTGGCAAGCTTGGGAGTTTCTACCTCCTTTGTAAATGTATATTGTTGTAACTCAGCAGGGGATCTGGGCTTCAAATTACCTCCTCTGGGAACAATAACCTCGGTTATTTACAAAATGCAAAGTAAACAACTTGCTTTAATAATAAAGGTTTTAATGCAACATGTCCCAGGTTTCCTAGTAGGAAAAATATTCAATAATTGTCTCTCTATTCAACTGATGAGTTTTATTTCCACCAAATTGATACTGTCTTTGTAAATGCTGAGATGTTTGGTTTTTGTTTTTGGTCCAGAAGAAAATTCCCATAAATGCAAACTCATTCTGGCCACCTAAGAATTTTGTCATAGAAGCAGCGTGTTTTCTTTCCCTTGTGGGTTTTGAAACTTGGCCACATGGTATTTTGGAGTTGGCAGGGTAATACCTTTTAGACAGGGCTTTAGGATTCTGCTTAATTGACTACAGCAGGTTAACGAAAGTGCCAATGTTCCTTAAAAACAAAAAACAAAATGCTCTGTGGACCTAAAGCTAATGCTAAATATTAAATTAAATTGCCAATTGCATTTTTCCATGTTTATCTTCTGAGATAGGAATAAAATTAAAGTGTGTTACCATAGCAGCATATGTAACATTTTATGAGACAAAAGATCCTTTTTTCCACACAAAGATCCAAGCCAGAAGCATTATCCATTAAGGAAAGCAAATAAGGCTAGAGGGACATATTTTTTACAGTCATATTATGGAAATACTAAAGATCCGATGTCCTGAGGTCAGATTGTGGAACACAGCTGTTCACATTCATTTTTGTCCTGGATTGACACTCTCAGTTAATTCCTGAATATCGATCAGTTCTTACCCTCCAACATACCTAAAATTAGAAGCATTTTCTCTTATCCACATTTCTTCTCAAATCACACTATAGTGATAACAAAGAGATGAATATAGATGTACGCCTTGTGAGGCATTAAATAAATGCCTCAGTCAGGCTTTATGCCTGACTCAGTTTTGTAATCCTGATTTTTTATTCTCTGGAGCTTATTTCTTTGGCTTTATTCTTTGAAAATGATCGCAGGACTCTTACTTGAAGAAAGAACCATAGAGATCTTAAAACCTTTGGGCCATGACTTTACTTTGCACTTCATCCTATCCACCCTTCCCATCTTTGCCATTTCTCTCTCATTTTTCCTTCTGTTTATTACCATGGTTGTCTTTTTTTCCCCTTCTACTTCATTTTCTGGTTTTGTGGGGCAGAATGCAAGATTCTTTGAGGCAAATTTCATGCCATGCACAACATCAATCTTCAAAAATTGCTTGCTGAGTGGATTGCCAAACCAAAAGACTTTAAAGTTTCCTCTGCAGTTTTTAAACCTGGAGATAAATTAATGGTCAGAATAATTCTATTGCCTCTTGAGAATACTGCAAATGACTGAGTTATAGCACTTTCACATATAAGCATCATCAGTGCCAGCCTCAGTAAGCATTCAGAAAATAGTTGCTGAGGGAGAAAATGAGTAAATGAATTCATAAGTAACTGAATATTTATACACCCAAGTGTGTACTGACAAATGAATGGAGAAACATAATGGAATATGTACACACAATGGAATATTATTTGGCTATAAAAAAGAAGGAAATTCTGACATGGGCTACAACATGGATGAACCTGGAAGATCTGATGCTAAGTGAAATAAGCCAGTCACAAAAGGACAAATACTTTAAGATTCCGTTGACACAAGGTACCTAGAGGAACAGAAAGTCTTTAGTGGTTGGAGGTGCTAGGGAAGGCAGGAATGGGGAGTTACTCCTAACTGGCTAGGGTTTCAGTTTGGGAAGATGAAATGAGTTCCGGAGACAGATGCTGGTGACAGCTGCACAATCATGTGAATGTACATAATGCCACTGAACTGTACACTTAAATATGGTAAAAATGGCATATTTTTTGTTATATATAGTTTAGTAAAATGTTTTAAAATCTTGTATACCAAAAGAAATATTTTATTCATGACCACAGAATACATTATACGTATAGTGTGGTAATTAGGGGGAATCAGTGTGGTCCTCTTAAGAACTGAAATAAGATGAAGTTAAAGCATGAGGGGAAAGGCTCTGCTTACTGACAAATACACTTTCTGTCCTTCCTGATGCCAATCTCAACAGGGGACATAAGTCCCTCTCCACTTGCCAATGAAATCCCCTCTGCATTTGTCCCGTTAGCCAGTTCATCATCACCATGATCATAATCACCAGTTTGGGATGTCCCCGTTGAACACTTGCCATGATCTAAGCATTCTACTAAGCATTTCCCGTAAACAATCTAATTTAATCTTCACAGCAATCCCATGAGGTATTTACCAGATATGAAAACTGAGACTCAAAAGAGGTGATTATCCAAGATGGCATATTTGATTGAATAGGAAAACTAGGGTACAGATTCAGGTCTGTTTCCCTTCAAAAGCCAGGATCTTAACTACTTTTCTGTAGTGATAGGAAAGTAAAAGGGGACTGTGTACATTTGATTTGCCTTGGGTTCTGGAATCTTTTCGGAAGATATGGGTGTCTAATAGCCACGTCAAACTCAATTTGTCCCAAAACGAACACTTGAGTTACCACATACTTCTCAATCCCTTTCTCATACAATCTCAGTAAGTGGTACCACCATCTACCTGGATGCTTAATCCAAGCCTGGGATTCAGGCTGTCCCTCCTTCATAGTCCACTCATCAGCAAGATCTACAGGCATAACCTCCAAATCTAAGCACTCTGCTGTTCAACCCAGATGCAAGTTATCATCTCTTCCCTGGACCTCAGCAGCCACCTCCTAAATAATAGCCCTCATTTTGTCTTCCATGAACAGTCAGAGTGGTCTTCTAAATATATAAATCCAATTATGACATTCACCTACTTGGAACCCAACAGACTTTTTATTGCTTTTAGCACAAAACCTACTCTCCTCAGTAAGATCTACCGGTAATGCCCAGCCAATTCTTATCCACCTTTCCAAACTCATTGAACACACTTTTCCCCATCTCACTCTTGGAGTATCACTCAAAGTATATCACTCATCACCATCTAGAATTACTTTTTTATTTCCCTTTGTATGTGTTTATTCGTCTCCCTCCACTAGACCTTTAGCTAAAAGACTAAAGACTAGTTAAAGACTAGTAGTTTGTCTTTTCCTATGCCATACCTCCAGTACCTAAAACAGCATCTAAAACAGAGAATGAATGAATGAATGAATGATGGTCATGTAAGTAAATACAACCCAAATACCCTTCTGGCTTTTATCTGTGGGTAAAGGACAATAGATGTCACTACAGTTTAGTAGGATGACTGCAATGATGGAGGGGTGCAAAGAGCTCTACAGCGTATAGCAAGTTGGGGAGGAACTGCCTTAGGCTGGAACAGTCAGACCCTGCTCTCTGGAGAAAGCAGTGCTTATAGGAGGCCCTCTTTCCTGAGGTCTATTCATCTTGTAACAAGAAAGCAGATGAGTATCCTTCTTAAAATATATAAAGCAGCATAACATCATTGGTGTGGCATATAAACCTTGATACTATGTTTCTAAATGCTGGAGAGTACTAACATAATCATGATTACTATGCTCAATTATCCTTGGAATATAACCTCTTATTTTTGGATCTCTAGTTAAAGAGAAAACAATTTCTGGGAAACATCTCCCTTTTTGTAAAGTTTATCCTTAGCTTGCCAGGATAGCTGCGTTTTTGGATGGTCTGTGTCGCATCTTGCTTTCTGACTTTTTTATCAATAGTGTCATGGTGCTTAATTAAGCATAATACTGGCATAAACAATATAGTCACGGAGTGCTGGAGTTAATTTAAAAAGCATGTTGAGAAGCATCAGACATTTGTTGGATAGTTTAAAAGATGATTTTTATAAGACCTTCCAAAGCCAGAGATTTTTTTAAAAAATTTGAATCACCTGAGTCACTTCCTTCCTTCCCCTCATTAGTGTTAACGGATCAATAGCTGATTGTAAGTTATTGTGTTTTAGAAGACGCTTTTATGGTCATTCCTTCTACATTTTCCCACTACTCGGCCTCCTGCTTAAATTCTACAGTAAATTCTCACTGATCTCTTGCCTTGTTATTCTCACCTTCCTCAAATCCATCTTCAAACTGCTCTCAGGCCAGTGCTTATAATAAATTATTATTCCAAATAATAATAATAATAAAATGCTTATTCCATGCCTCCATTATACCAGGCATCATATTGCAACAAAACTATTTAGTTGCTGTGTCTGTCTCCCTAATAGACTGTATACTTCTTGAGGGAAGGAACTGACATTTTATCTTTGCATTCCTAGTATCCAATATCGTCTGTCTTATTATTGGGGTTCAATAATCAGTTGAATCATCCCCAAAAGCCTTCATATCATCAACCCTCCCCTTATGTGACCGGGGAAATATTCAGTACCTGATCTTTCCCCCGAATTTGAGTAGAAGGCTTGTAGCACTTGAAAACAGAACTTATTAGATAATGACAGAGAGTTTAGATGGCTTTGTCAATAGATGCTCTGAAAAGTCCGGGGGACAAAATGATAAAGTAAAAGATTAAAGCTAGAAAAAATTATCAGGCTTAGAATGTGTTTATCATTCTCTGACTCATTTAAAAATAAGAGATTGACATTCACCAGTATTTTATTACCGGGCTTTTCTCAATTATTATATCTGCTATTATTTTAACATTTGGGATTAATGGCTCACTTAGCCCTTGAAACACTAGTTAATGCCTTTTAATCACCGTGACTGCAGAACAGGTTTCCACCCGGAGCCGGAGCGAAACTCTTTGCCTTGAGTTAACCTGATGAGCACTTGCCATTAGGTGTGTTTAAGAAAATAGGTAATAGCAGAGGTTCCCTCACTTAACATACATCAGAATCACCTGGAGGCTTATTAAAACAGATCATTTGAGTTCCACCCCATTCCCTACGTTTCTCATTGACTAAATCTGAGTTGAGATTTAAGAATTTTCGTTTTAAACAAGTTCCTAGGTGATAATGCTGCTGCTGATCCAGAAATCACACTTTGAGAAACCCCACTGTACAATGCTACTCTAACTTTAGTGTAACAATAATGAATCACCTGGGCATCTAGTCAATATGCAGATTTTGCTGCAGTGGACAGAATATTGGGGTGGGATTTGAGATTATGCATTTCTAAGAAGTATTCAAATGATGTCATTGCTGTTGGTCCAGGGTCCTCTTCTGAGAAGTTCTCTTCTCCAGCTGCATACTAAAATCACCTGAATAGCTTAAAATATATTGCAGCCCAGGTGCTGTCACAAGATTCTGTTTCAATAGACCTGACCTGGGGCCCAGTATTGTTAATGAGCAACCCCAGGTGATTCTATTATAGTTAATCCATGGTTTATATATGGAGGAAAACTGGTCTAGAAATAAAATCACTTGTGGAATTTTTATACAGACACAACTGTCTGAAAAATATATAAACTACTTACAGAATATAAAAGGATATACTATAATTATCTTTAAGACACATTTTTTTCAGGGATGCCTGGGTAGCTCAGCCAGTTAAGTGTCTGACTCTTCATTTCAACACAGGTCATGACTTCAGGATCCTGATTGAGGCCTGCATGGGGGCTCTGTGCTGAATGTGGAGCCTGCTTGAGATTTTCTCTCTCTTCCTCTGCCCGCCAGACATCCAACTCACACACACACACTCTTAAAAAATAATGCAGTTTTTCACATTTTAATATCTTTAAAATTGGAAGACCTCTTACAATTAGTAGTGCTTACAAGTCGTGGAAGCATTTTATTTCTCTGTGGTACAGGAAATGGCTGGTAGATAAAATACAGGAGCTCTTACTTTCTACTAAATTCAGTGGTTTTAAAAGGCTTAGCGAAACACAAGCAAGTCTCACACATAATACAGCAATCTTTTTTAGTATAGTTTATTTTTTTATTTTTTATTTTTTAAAATATTTTATTTATTAATTCATGAGAGAGAGAGAGAGAGAGGCAGAGACAGGCTGAGGGAGAAGCAGGTTTTATTCAGGAGCCCGACGTGGGACTCAATTCCGGGGCCCAGGATCACGCCCTGGCCCAAAGGCGGCGCCAAACCCCTGAGCCACCCAGACTGCCCTTTTTAGTATAGTTTAATTCGGATTTTCCTTATTTGAGAAAGGTAAAAAATATATCAAAAGCATTTGCAATTCTCCCCTTTCTATAGAAGAGGGTATTTGTGGCATTAGGGACAGGAGTGAGGGTAAAGAGGCTGTTGGAAAAAGAAAGAGAAGGGACATTAATCTTTATTAAAGAGTGACATTCACCGACAGGAGTTCTTGAAGGAGCCTTGACAAAAAGAGAAGGGAAGTCGGCAGGAGGTGATGGACTGTAGGAAAGCAGAGTCCCAGCTGCCTGGGAAGCAGAACTTTGGGAAGAGGGAAGCTGTGAACAAGGCAGTTCAGGAATGCGTGTGAGGCACTGGGAATCCCCTCACTTCCTGCACGATCTTTCACAAAGACCCATGTTTTTCAAAGCTCTTTGAACTTAGTGTGTGCTTCCTTTAGATGCAGCACATACTGAGACAAGGTGGTCTGGAATATTCAAAAACAACTTGTTAATTGAAAATTTAAAAATAACATGTTTTTGCTTTACATGATCTCCTAGTGATCTCCTCACCTATTTGGAATATAGGTGAGGTCCGGAGCTGACAACCAAGAAAGAATTGAGACGTCTTTGGTGTAAAATGGTGGTTTTATTAAAGCACAGGGACAGGACCCGTGGGCGTTCCCTGGGGCCAGCTGCTGCCAGGGGCCTGTGAGAAGTCGATGATTATATACCTGGGAGTTGGGGGAGGTAAGCAAAAGGGAAATTCCAAAAGGATTTTCATGTGCTAAGAAGGACCTACAAGATACTGGAGGCCTTGCCATTGTCAAGTTAGATTGCCTTTCCCTCTAGCAAGGCATTAACATGCAGACAACTGGAAGCTTCCTGAAGAATGCCCCACATATCCCACCCTGGGCTGGGTTGTTTATGGGATATCAGCTGCTCTTTGTCCTCAGCTAGCCTTGTTTCCTCATCACTAGGGTAAACAGTGTCCCCAGACTTACCCCTCCATTAATTTAGAGCATCAGAAAATGCAATTCTGGATCAAACAGCCTTTACAAAGGGCTGCCCAAATCGATGTTCTAGATTATAAGACCATGGACAATGTAGATATGAGGAAAAATTGCACACATAGGTGATAGATGATTGACAGGGAGATGACAGAAGGATAGGTAGATACAGATTCCTAGTGTTAAAGAAAAAAGAACACATATGGGTTTTCAAACCCAGAATTTCCCAGACATTGAAACAGAGAATACTGAGGCACATTCACGAACATCCAATGAAGCACCATTTATAGTTCCAGTTGGTGCCCTCTGTATATCTTGATTTCCAGTTTTAACAAACTCCTAGCAGTATTCTACTTGTCAAATTTAGGGAAAGGGTTTTTTTTTTTAAATCCATACCACTTTATTTTTATTTTTTTAAATTTTATTTATTTATGATAGAGAGAGAGAGGCAGAGACACAGGCAGAGGGAGAAGCAGGCTCCATGCAGGGAGCCCGACGTGGGATTCGATCCCAGGTCTCCAGGATCGCGCCCTGGGCCAAAGGCAGGCGCTAAACTGCTGCGCCACCCAGGGATCTCCCAGGGAAAGGGTTTTTATTGGAAAAGAAGAGCATATGGAGACCAGAGAGAGGGATAAATGAAAAAAAAAATCTAAAAATAAACTTCAGCTCTATACTTTTGCCTGAGGCAGGCCTTGCTTTCAATCCCATGGAAATCCCATTAAGTGTCCCACAGGGGGAGGTCAAAATAGTTTAACAGAATAGTTAATAACACCAGCTTTGGTCATGCCATGTAAAATCCAGCTGTTTGAGAGTTACTTAATCAGAAACCTCAGTTTTTACTTTCATATAATGTAGGTAAGAATGATGTCTTCCCCAAAAGGACATTGTGAATATTAACTGAAATGCCGTATTGCCGCACAGAGTAAGTAATCATGACTGTCATGACTGTCAGCTTTCACTATCAAATGCAACCAATGGCTAAATTTCAATCTATGAAAATTTGAGAAATTGAATCTGAAAAGCATTGGAATACTCAGATATTGCAACAATGCCTTTTACATGAGACTATATGTTTATGCACGAGCAGATATAAATCAACATATATCAAAGTAGGTAGACGTGAATATAATATTGGATGCTTAAAAATAGTTCAGTGTTCCTAAACACTAAAACAAAACAACAACAACAACAAAAAACCAACAAATTTTTCAAAACACCAGAATTATGTTTATGACCCTACTGTGAAAAAGAACCTTTCTTTGGTAGCTTAAGGAGGCATTTTTTTTTATTACATAGAAACATTTCTAAATACTTTCTTACTTGTTTAAAACATAATATTGTGTTATACTCATTGTTGCCTCCAACCGAAGCCAGTTGCCTGTACATGGAAGACTTTCCACTCTTTTTTTTTTTTTTTTAAGATTTTATTTATTTATTAATGAGAGACAAAAAGAGAGGCAGAGACCCAGACAGAGGGAGAAGCAGTCTCCCTGCAGGGAGCCCGATGTGGGACTGGATCCCCAGACCAGGATCACACCCTGAGCTGAAGGCAGAGGCTCAACCACTGGGCCACCCAGGAGCCCCCAGACTTTCATTTTACCTGGTTCCAGTACTTAACCATTCATGAAAGCCAGAATGGACTGGAATAAACAAATGCCTAGAGCTGATAATAAGAGTACTCATTAGTAAACTTTCTTTTTTTATCTCCCAGTTAGGATTTATTTTGGTTTTGGTTTGTTTTTTTTTTTAAGATTTTATTTATTCACTCATGAAAGACATACAGAGGCAGAGACATAGGCAGAGGGAGAAGCAGGCTCCCCACCGGGAACTCCATGTGGGACTCGATCTCAGGACTCCAGGATCACACCCTGAGCCAAAGGCAGATGCTCAACCACTGAGCCACCCAGGTGTCCCACCCAGTTAGGATTTGAACTCTCTTTCTGTATATTTCAACCATAACGTACTTATCATCGAACCTAAGGAATAAGAGAAAAGACAAGTAGGATATATCCAAAACTAAAATAAATATAGTCTTATTTCTTCACCTTATTTTAGGCAGGAGGATGAGGAGCAGTTAAACGTTAGACTTTATTCCTTGGATATTTTGCTAAGTGTATGCTGTGGATAAGTCAAATGACGTTTCACTTAAAGTTATCAAAAAAAAAATGTGAAAGTGAATAGATGATGCTGAAACTAAGAAATTATCTCCTAGATCAGTGCTTCTCCAAACATAATGTGCATACAAATCACCTGAGGATCTTGTCAAAGCAGAGTCTGATTCAGTAGGTCTGGGCTGGGGACTGAGATTCTGCATTCCTGGCAAGACTCCTCATGAACCTGGTGCTGCTGGTCTGCAGACCACGCCTGAGTAGGGAGGCCCACAAATAAAATCTTGTGTGGCCTAAACCACACAAGCCGCTGTCTTTTGCTGACCGGTTATTTTCTAGTCCAGGTTTATCTAATAAGATCTACAATCTACTGATCAGTTTGACAAAGTTGTGTAATGGAGGTGTCTAGACTGAGTTTGCTGAAAGGAAATGTCACTCTTCCATGTAAGGCTAAAGGACTAATTGGACTGAATTCTATACCTTAGTTGTTGGGATATTAATGATATTATTAATCTTTTCTCACCAACATGGTTTTACTCCTGCTGCTGCTCAGTGGCCCCTGGGACCTCACCTGCTTATCATACCTGTCTTCCTTGTCTTCCTTCCATCCAACCTTCTAAATCCACCTGAGGTATAGGGTTCCTAACTCTGGGAAAGTCACAGTTCCCATCTTTTCTCCACCAGTCCTATAATTACATTTCCATTTTCTGAGCCTTAAACTTTTCTTCACTGAAATAAGGAACATGGGAATATATGAAGTTAAGAGAAAGGCATGTAAAGTGCCTACAAGATGACTGGCACAAAGTTGGTATGAAATGAAGGTTGGATCCCATCCCTATCCCAGTGATCTTGTTCTACTCCAATGTGCTTTTGCATAATCTGAAACCATTACATGTAGACCTCACATACATTGTGGCCCTCGCTTATGAAGTACTTTAAGACCATCATGTTTTTTTACCTCTTTTCTCCAATTTTAATTTACAGCAATTAGTATTATTAAGTCTGATTTCTACACCTTATAAGCATTCCTCTGCTGAACCACTATAATGTTATAGCCGACGTTGGAAGGAACTTTTGGAACACCGACACACATGGATCTAATGTCAAACAACAAAGGTGATACATTTACTGGGTCTCTCATATTAAACAAATACAATTTTAAGGAAATATGATCATGAATCATCTTTTTGGGATCTCAACCAAAAATAATTATTTTGTATTTTGTCATCTTTTCATTTAGATTTCAACTTAATCCTTCATTAGAATATGTGTTAACACTCTTAATTTGTATGATTTGCTTAATGAAAAGTGGGATATATAAAATAAAGTGACTTTTAAAGCATCTAAAGAATGGTTTCTATCTTAATCACCAAAGCATGTCAGGACATTGTTTAAATGTCTTCTATTTCAATCTGTGGTTTGTCTCTGCCATCCAAAAATGAGTAAACTTTAAGAACACCCAGCTGTGTTCTGAATATGAACATTCAAATGTGGACCATGTGTGATGGAAAATCTCTGATGGCTAAGAACATGGATCAACTTGAGGGGGATAGTTTGATGGAAAATTATTGTGTATTTTCATTCGTTTATTTATCATTCATTCTGGCTCAGGTACTAGGAGTATGGTGGTGAGCAAAATATACCCCCAACTAAGTACCACATGCACACACACACAGTACATTTATTTGGAATGTGTATTAGAGATTCCCGCCCCCCCCTTAGCTTTTTTATACTAGTTCCAATATAACTGTAAAGTTGTTTATGATGAAGATTCAAATCATCTACCATAGTATGGTAGAAATTCTAATGGACAAGAAGACAGATATTCATGTTTTTGATAACAAATGTAACAGCAACCTCAATGTGCTGAGAAGCCTCTGAAAGATCTAAGGAACACAGGATATACCATCCATGATGCATAATAAAAGTATATATACTGAGTTTAGAGCACATTGCAGTTTTCCAAGTGGTTTCATGGCCAGTGTCTTGTTCATTTCTCATAACATCCTTGTGAGTGGTCTGTGTTATCAGTATAAATAAAATATCTGAGTGTGTGTGAACATGTAAGGATGTGTTCTGTCAAATGTATGTGTGCAGGGGAAGGAAGGAGGGGGGAAGCAAGACATTATTGACCCATTTCATAGATGAGGACATGAGAGATGTGACCAGCAATGTAACTTCAATAGTATTGGTAGGTCCCAGAAAAAAAGATTTGAAACCGGTCTTGCACTTCCACCCCTACTTCTCTCCATTAACCCAACAGCTCTAAGATTTTTTATGAAGTAGGGATTAGAGCCATCCCACAGGTCACCTACAGTAATGACTACACATGCAAATGCCCTTTCGTAGAAGAGGAAAGGGAGAGTGACTAGGAATCCAGTCTCCAGTGCAGGTACGGTGTGTGCCCATGACCTAAGCATTTTAATTCCAAGAGCTCAAGGCCAGTCTGATGACAGCCTGTTGTTTTCAGAGACACCAGCCAAGGAAGCATTGTAGACACAGTTAACTGATGAAAAGCTCCCTGCGAGGGTGGAACCAAAGCCGCCTATCCCCTACCTATGCGAGCAAAATTTTCATAACAATCTCAGAGTTGCCTTGGGGAATCCTCTTAGCATTCTTTGGAGACCAGATCTGTGATTTTTGCACAATGACATACTATTTAAAAATACTGGATCTAGAATCCTCTACTAGACAGAATGTCAGGAAAACAGCATTGGCTACATAAATTCCTTCCCTGAAACCCAACAGGGGAATGTTGCTAACTACTGTGGCTCTGTCTGTATTAAAGCTGTGTTTAGATGTTACCAATTGGCTTATATTCTGGTAATTTTGAGGTTGGGAAGAAATTACTTTGAAAGTTTTTGATTTAGCCAGAGTGTTTGAGCACTTCAAGATACCGAGAGTCCACCCCATCATCTCTCTGGGTCCTCAAGAGACCTGAAAAAAAGAGATGGCTTTCTTTCTTTCTTTCTTTCTTTCTTTCTTTCTTTCTTTCTTTCTTTCTTTTTTTTTTTTTTTTGTTTAAGATTTTATTTATTCATGAGAGACAGAGAGAGAGACAGAGGGAGAGAGAGAGGCAGAGACACAGGAAGAGGCAGAAGCAGGCTCCATGCAGGGAGCCTGATGTGGGACTGGATCCTGGGGCCTCAGGATCACGCCCTGGGCCAAAGGCAAGTGCTAAACTGCTGGGCCACCGGGGCTGCCCAAGAGATGGCTTTCTATCCAAGCAGTGCCAATCAGGAGTCCAGCCCCATGAAAAAGCAAGCTGAGATTCTCCACTCCTTGGTATCAGTACTGCCTATACTCATGGTACACCATTAAGAACCCCAAATTTATGTAACCATTCCCTTTTTAGAATACAGAGCACATTTCTTACACACCTCATGAGACTTCTCAACTGAGCCTATACTAGAGATTTCTTCACCCAGCACAGCCCAGAATTGACTATTGTCTGGATGCCAGCCCCAATTATCTTAGCAATGATTGATCATGAATTTAGGAATTGTGAGGAGGAGAGAGAGGGGCACCTCTCTACCTTTACAGCAGAACTGGCAAAACTGAGGTAGCCAGAAATTTATAGACTTATCAAGCTAACATGTAAGTTGAGTCAATGTCCACGTATAGATTAGAATCCAGAATTGGGTTCTAATCATAAAACCAGTTTCTGATCATCAGCCAGATGATCCTCAGTGGTCCTAGCAGCAGAGTCTATTGCTTCCTGGGTTCAAAGGGGTCATACTTCTGAGGGTGATTCAGGCATCTGTGAAATGGGCCTAATGTTAACACCAGGAGTCTTTAAAACTTTAACATACCAAATCATTAGTTCGGTCTCTCAATTCTCCATTTGTTTATTTATTTATTTAGTAAATTTTAAAGATATTTTCTCCTGGATTTCCTTTTTAAAAATCACGTGTTTCCTCAGGGCAAGGAGACACTGCCAAGAACATCTTATGGCAAGAGGGTAGATGAAAAGACTGAGTCTGTGTCCTGGATGGTACCTGTATAGAGCAGTGCTTCTCAGTGGCAGGGAGATTGTGTTTCCCAGGAGATATCTGTACGTGTCCGGAGACATATGTGGTTATTGCAACTGGGAAAGGAAGCTGCTACTGGCACCTAGAGGGTAGAGGCCTGACATGCTGCTAAATATCTGACAATGCACTGGAAAGTTCCCCACAACAAAGAATCCCCCCACCCCACCCCCAATGGCAGGAGTGCTGAACTTGAAAAATGCTGGTGTGTCGATAAAAACAACAATTTGCTCATCTTTCCAGTGGTGGCAGCAGCTGAAAAGGTCTTCAAGAGTCTAAGAATTTGGAAAACTCTAGCTTCGTGATAATGTATCACCCAAAGGAAAAATTTTTTGAAGGCCGTATAGGTGGCATCTGGTCAAATGATTGCATAAAAAGTGAAAGAGTTTCCACCTTTTACTTAGTCTGCTAGAACACACCCTTTGCCCTTGAAGAACAGGAACTGCTTACATCATCCAGTAGCAGCCCTGCTTGGTTGAAGCAGCAGACAGCTCACCAGATTTCCCAGGAAAGACTGCCCAGCAAGGCTCAGCCAGGACCTCCAAAGTGCAGGGAGGCTTTGGCGTGAGGCGGAGTAGAGGTGAAGGTGATTGCTAGGGGCAGTTTTGCCAATTCCTCCCCACTCAGGTTGCCTTGTGTGAAGCCTCGTTGAGCCCTCACCAGCTACCTTCTTACCTATTATACTTCTCTCACATGAATTTTGCCATTTCTCTATGCAGCACCACAGAGGCATAAGAATTTCACTGTCTCCCACCTTTCCCTCCACAGGGGAATTTACTGTGTTGAGTGGGGGGAACTCTCTGGCATTCTCCATAGCCAAAGAACAGTCACCACTTGGCATAATTGTACACAGAAGACTCGTGACAAAGCAGTGGAGAACAGAGAGAGGGTGTGGTGTGTGAGGGGAGATTCAATGGAAGGGGAAGACCAAAGTTGGGGGAGGAGATAACGCTGTGAGGATTGTCACAGGAAGTGAGTCTTCTGCTGCTCATTTCGAGAGCCAAATTCATTTATTCAGAAACTTGGTTGAGTCATTCTTAAGATTAATCTGCTGCTAACTGTTGGATTTGGGTCAATCTTGAGTAGGATCTGAAAATGCTGTGGAGTGTCCATTCCTAATAGTGGTGATCTCATACGTTTATGCAATTCTGAGTCATGATTTGCTTTTTTCTTCCCTGACCCCATTCCCAGTTTCCTACCAAGATCACTGGTCGCCCTGGGAGTTTGGGAATTTGCATTTGTGAAAAATCCCTGGAGCCAAACCCCATAAGCTATAAATTTGGCCCATCATTCTGAGAATCTTCAAAGGTTAAAGAAATATTAGACAGGGGAAGACAAGAGCTTCTTAAAGTCTATTTGCCCACCTCATCAACCCCAGATGGGTTGTCTACAGATTTTTATGGAGAAAAGGAAATAGTTTAAGATACCTTATTATTATTATTATTTTTTTTTTTCGCAGACTCTGGTTAATAATCCTTCTCAGGTTACTTTACTAAATTAAAACTTTTTAATGTAGGAAGAACAAAATATAATAAGGAATAGCCTGTTCAATCTCTATCAAATACCCCTTCAAATAAAATTATTTTCCTCTAGCCAATTTCTTCTTTCAAGCATTTCCTATGAAAGACTTGATTTACAATCTTACATACAATTTTTTTTCTTTTTTTTTCAAGTTATTTCTTAATTTGTGGAACTTTCATTTTTTCTTGACAGTGAGTTTTCATATTTGGATCAAAATTTGAACTTGAAACAAGAGTTTCTGTAAAACTCTAACTAATAGGACAGCTATTAGATACCTAGAGTAAAGCTAACTATTATCAAACACAAACTTACTGGTTCTGTGACTGGCTCCCTAAACGGGGAAAGTTTGCATCATTCTTAAAGCACTTTAATGTGCCATAATTTGTCATTCATGATTGAAATACATGGTAAATTATGCTTCTAGAAAAGTTATCACTCTGATCCATGCCTGATCTAATGGGAGCAGCTGCATCGTATTGCAGGCAGGGCTCTTGTCAGCTTTTTCCCTCAGGGCCAAACAGGTGTGGCCTAAGCCCCAGTCTTAGGTAGGAGACCTCCAAGGAAAGCCCAGGTGCTTTAGGAAGCTTCACGATGAGATCAGAAATTGGCTCAAACCCCTCTGAGTCAGAATTCTGAGTCATTTTTTTAAAAGCGATTCCTTATCCATTTCCTCCCGCGACTACCTGTGTCTGTGCTTCACAGTCAAGTGTTCTGCAATGAGATCTTTCCTGAAATAACCCAGTCCACTGTTCCCCCTCCCCCTCACTCCTATTACCAAAAAAAGTATTGCTAAGCCAATCCCTTCATATTTGAAAGGCCAAGACTGAGGAAAACAAGTTGAAAACTCTGTTCAGAACTGACACTCATATTAAAGATGGGAAAGAGAGGTTGAGGAGCTATTGAAAATGAGAGGGTTAGTTGTTAAGTTATATTGAAATCCAGACATTATGTGAACCTTCTTGCCACTGAAAGAATCAAGCCTAATGGGCTCCTTTGCCCAGTGTCATGCCTGGGAAAGACTTAAACCCCTGAAATTCTCTGAGAATTCTTGACTGCTTTTTCTGTGACGATCTCCTTTGCTTCTGTTCTGCATACATGTGTGCTGCCTCTGTTTGGCCCCAGGTCAACCTAAGCATAAAACTCAGTCCTTTGCCTGTCTTTACAAGGAAGTCACTTCGCACCGAATGTTACATAGTGATAGAAATTGCTAGAGCCCCCAGGACTGGCATACTTAGCCCCAAGGTCTTTCTCCAGGTTGACCAGAAGTCTTAAGCCTTCTGTAGCAGTCTTAATGTTAGCTAACCTCTAGCCTATGTTTCAAAATTTTTCCAGCATATAGTTCTCTTCCTCAGAGATATTTTGAGGCCAGTTAGTATTACCATTGCTACAACATCATTAGGAATTCGCAAGGATAGCACTGGGGCTTTCCATACAACGATTAGTATTGACTAATCCACGTCATCTGTTTAACAATCAAATATTTAGGGCACCCTAGGTGGCTTATCAGTTCAGTACTGCCTTCAGCCCGGAGCGTGACCCTGGAGACCCTGAATCCAGTCGCAGTCAGGCTCCCTGCATGGAGCCTGCTTTTCCCTCTGCCTGTGTCTCTGCCTCTCTTTCCCTCTGTCTCTCATGAATAAATGAATAAAAATCTTAAAAAAAAAAATCAAATATTTAGTGCCTTCTAAGTATCAGGGCATAATGTTTTGATTTTTTTTTTTTTTTTTTTTTTAAGTAGAAGTAAGGAATGCTTCCTGATGACTACCCTAGACCACCAGGAAGAGGATGTGCAAGGGATTGGTTGAGCTTATAGGAGATGTTTATAGCACATTGTAGTCTTGGTAATAACTGATCTAATTGATTATTAAGCAAGCCTATACTTCAGTGCAGAAGGACAGAATATCATGGAGTAAAGGGTGGAATGGAATAGGTCATGAAGAGCGTTCTCTTCACTCAGAAGGGGATCTAGAAAGCGTATACTTTCCATTCTATCATTGTCTAAGCAACCTCCCAGCTTCTTGCCAGCAGAATTACTGCAACATCTCCCCCTACACAGTGCATGGCATTAGAGAGATTTCAGTAATACTCTAATTCAGAAATTAGAGAATTTTCAGTATTACTGAAAATTCACAGAATTTTTAGCAACTGTGGTTTGCATCAAGGTGGGGTTCTAAACAAAAAGGTTGGGCTCTATAGTCAGGTGATAGGTTCAAAACTGAGTGAGCCAGATACCTGCCATTTAATTCTAAGTGAGTCCTTGTCCTCCCTAGGCTTGGATTTCTGTTTATGAGGAGATAATGATATCTCCCTACAATATTGGTGTGGGAATTAGAGATGTAGATGTATAACATAGCGTGGGCTATAGCAGACACTCCACAAAAGATAATCACAATTTTTCCTACTACAGGTTTTTTCTTATCAACAGTACAAATGACTTTTCTTGAAAATCTCACCTCCAACCCTAAGTGTAACCTGGGAAATTCACTCAATAATATCAACTCTACATTTGTATAGGATTACTTCTATTTCTATGTAATGTTAGTATATCTTTTCAAACTATGTTTTGAGAAAATCCAAAATGGTATGATTTTTGGTATAAAACTACTGGTCAAAAATGTTATTACATCTTCTTTCCTTAAAAAATTTTTTTAAATTAAACCTTCTTTTTATGTTAGTGACAGAAAGTACTATTCTTTATTTAGCTTCAAAGAGATGTTGAATATTTTCCTTCAAGAATGAGAAGAGGGAAGACAAGAGACAAGGCTTTAAAGTCATAAATATATAATCCTAAGACAGCATTTTTTTATTTGAGAGATAATTTCCAAAATATGGATGAATGAAATTAGCTGTGGAAATATTACTCTTAGTAATATTATTATGGATTGTTATGAACTTGAAGAGAGAAGTCCCAAAATACCACAGGAAATGTATATAAGAGAACTAAATTCACAGGGGGAAGAAACAGTACTGTCCAAAAACAAGAGAAACTTTATTCAGAACCTAAAGTACCTGGAAGTGTTTTTATTTTGACACCTCAACAGGCTGGGTCATGCTAAGATGTGCCTCAACAACCAATTGTTGGAAAAGGAGTACACAACTTTAATAAATCAGTCTGTTCCTAAAATTCAGGAACTCCACTGCCTGGAGATCACCAAGTTACAGCAAAAAATCAGGTTAAAATCTCTTATTTGATATTTCCCATTTGACACTTCTTCTTCTATTGTAGTTAAGTCCTTAGATATCAAATCACTATTGTAGAGGTAGGAATTTATTTCTTTTAAGTTCATTTAATCTACAACATGTTTTCACTAACTTAGTCTGATCTGTCTAGAAGACAAAGTATGAAGAATAGTGCTATTATGCTGCATGAGGCAACGAGCCCTACAGGACCAAACTTGAAAAGGAATCTAGGTCATTGTCCCGACAGATCTGAGCTTTAAATTTTAAGGACACCTACATGACTAGAACCACGCCAAGTAGTCACGTGATTTGAGGCTTTGCTTCTGAGATTTACAGTCAAATAAAATGTAATATAATTGACTCCTTCCTTTAAAAAATAGTCAACTATGCAAAGATTACTACAAGAGATTTAATGAAGTATAACACACAAAGAAATTATTGATTCCCAAATAATGTTTGGTATAAGTTTTATTTTATAGACTCTTAGATTTTTAAAATCATAATATGTATTTTAAAAATGTTTATGGTTAATTAATTTTTTTAAAGATTTTATTTATTCATGAGAGACACAGAGAGACAGACACACACGGAGGGGAGAAGCAGGCTCCATGCAAGGAGCCTGATATGGGATTTGATCTTGGGACTCCAGGATCATGTGCTGGGCCCGAAAGCAGCCACCAAACCACTGAGCCACCCAGGGATCCCCTGTTTGTGGCTAATTTGATCTAATACCTCTCCACTCTTATAAATTCTCATCTCTTTTACTAAGCTTTGTTTTCAACCAACCACAGCTAAAAGTTCTTGGATTCTTTCAAACATAATGGACCATTCACTCCAGCCTCCCTCTGCTGGGTCTGCTTTAATTAAAGGGAGTAAGAGAAATCCCTCAGCTTACTCTCCCTACTCAGTGTATGTCTATTCAGCCAAGGAAAGTACTTTGTTTAATAAAGAGATTACCAATCCCCAAGCAAAAGGAAAGAGAAGCTGGTACAGATAAAACCATGAATAATCAAAAGTTTAGATTTGAAATTCACACCACAAGCACATGTTGTCTTCCATGTGGAAGCTCAACCTTTCCCAGCTGGGTCTCTTTGCCAAATTACCATCTACTCAGAGACTGGGAGAGGAGAAGGCCAGAAGACAGGAGGATCCTGATAGCAACTTGGTCATCCACATCTAATAAAAATGGAGATAATCTGTCTCTAATGAAAGAGAATACAAGGAGTCCTCATTTTTGAAAATAATGTATTACAGTTTACTTGTCACTCTGTTGTTTGGAATCAGAATATATTTTCCATGGTAAAAAAAAAATTACAAAGCAAGCATGCCCCCCAAATCTCATCTAATTTGTTATGTTGAGTGCCCTGTATACATTTGAGTTTGAAATAACAAACGAAGAAAACAGTGCTGTGGCAATGATAGCCATTAAAAAATTTTTTAAACATACAAGTGACTTTTTTATTTTTATTTTTCAGAAGCGCTGGGCTCGTGGAAAGACATTGGGTTAGATAAGTTCATTAGAGGCTTGCAGAAAGGAGCCATCTGGGTAGTTTCAGAGCTTTGGAAATTAATGGCTCCTTGGTTTTAGGTGTATTGTTATTGCCTCTTCTGTATTTGTTAGTCACAATTAGGAAAAGTCTGGAAGTAACAAGTTAGACAATACAAAGTAGAGATTACGGGGAAACAGGGTTATTTGATTATCTTTAAAGAACTAGGCAAACTGAAAAAAAGAGGGAAGGCAAGCAGTTGCTTACTCATGATGTAAATAGAAGTGAAAGAGACTCAGGTGGAATTCACCTATCGCTTCCTAGTGAAAGGCTGAAGAAAGGCTCAGGAGAATGGGCAAGGCAAGTCATGCGAAGAGTTAGGGAAAGAGGACAATTTCTTACCAGGCTTCCCAGGTGACACCATCATTCCTGACTATTCAGTTACTAGACAGAATAAGCAGGGTGGTATTTAAGGAGAAACCTTAAAAAAGCAGGGGTGTGTAGAGGAAGCAGTGCCTGTAGTCACAAATCAGGTATTTGTAATATGGAAAGTGAATGTTTTTCTTTTCGACAAACTGGTATACAACTTAACAAAACCAGCATAATGGAAAGGACATGTATTCGCAGTCAAACCAACTTGGATTTGAATTCTGGCTCAATTATGTGATCTTGAACGAATGATCTAACCTATGTGGTCCTCAGTTGGGATATATTACAGATCAGTACACAGTGTGAGGCTGTTACATCAGCTGGTGTCAAACATTCAATAACTGACACATAAGCTTTCTGAAATTTGCCAGTAATGCCTGATGGGTTACATGTGCATTGATATACCTGTAGTGTTTGAACCTGTACCAAATTCGGTATATGTTTATCCTGTAATACATTTAAATGCATAGTAGATCAAGAACAGGATAAACATAACTAACTCTGTGTGGAATTGTCAGAGTTGCTATGGAAACTTTACTGGGCTTATGACTCTCAAAAGGAATCCCAATTAATAGAATCTTCTTGGAGAGTTATCTATTCCAAGTAAATGAATTATCTCTTTTACAGCTAAAGGACACATGCATTTGAACTAGTCATTGTGAGACTCTTTTTCCCAAGTGAATGATTAATGAGCAAAAGTCTGTGAATTAGATAAATTGACTAGACATCATTGAAGACCCAAAATGAGTCTCTATCTGTCCTTGACTTCCACGAGGATGAATTCTTGGGGCCTGAGGTTATTTGCTCTCTTTATTGAATCAATAACTTGGGTTCATTAACAATACCTGTCAGTGTGCACGTCTAGAACCAATTAAATACCAGACTATAACTTTCTCAACTCTGCTGTACTTTGGCAAGTGTGGAAGAATAAATGAGAAACTTACACTTCCAAAGCACAATGATTTATTGAGAAGATCTGAACTACATAATAAACAGATGGGATGACTCCAGAAGCACATGGTATGGTGGACCCCAAAGACCTTCTTTCCTCTATAGATCACATCATTTACTACAAATGCTTAAAAGGCTTTGAAGGCTTTGTCTAAGACATTTATTATGTATAATTAAATAAGTGCATATTTATTAAAGTAAGTATGCTGTCGTTTTAATGCCAAAGTCATGCCTCTCTATAAATGTTAGAAGTTTTCACTTAATATAAAGTGTGGTTATATTGGAGTAAATGTGTTTACCCATTTATAGTGAAGAAAGATGGTGTCTCCAGATTCCTGTGGACATGTCCTCAGAGCTGGAGAGTAAGTATAGATATGCACTCAGTTACTAGGGTGCAGGATCTGAATAACCTAAGAATAAAAATCTGCCCTGGGGGGATCCCTGGGTGGCTCCCTGGGTGGCTCAGCTGTTTGGCGCCTGCCTTTGACCCAGGGGGCGATCCTGGAGTCCGGGGATCGAGTCCCGCGTAGGGCTCCCGGCATGGAGCCTGTTTCTCCTTCCTCCTGTATCTCTGCCTCTCTTTCTCTCTATGTCTATCATAAATAAATAAATAAATCTTTAAAGAAAAAAATCTGCCCTGCAGTACATGATTTTTGCCTACTCAACAGAGTATTCTACTTTTGCTTCTCACCGGAACAATCCATGCTACACTTCTGTTGTTTTCTGTTGTTTTATATATATATAATATATATATATTGGGCCCACATTGGGCTCCCTGTATGGAGCCTGTTTCTCCCTCTGTGTCTCTGTCTCTCATTAATAAATAAATAAAATCTTAAAAAAAAAAAAAGATGTATCTGCAATAAGATTCTTTGGCAGTTTGAGTATATATTATTCCATCCTCCATTGAAATCATACTTTTAGATTTTATGCACATTCCACAAAAATGTCTTTAGTACCTATTATGTGCCAAATCCTACATGTTCTGTGGATTTAAAGATGAATGAGACACACTCCTACCTACAAAATTTCATGGTCTGATGGAGAAAAAATATGCATAATATGCATTACATTGTAATACATCTTACTTGCTACAAGGATACTGTCAACCATATACTATGAAAACATCAATGAGAGAGTTAATAATTAGTCCTTAGAGATCCAGAAATGTTGTATTGAGGTGGCATTTGAATTGGGCCTTAAAGGTGAGAAGTAGCTTGCAAGCCAGGTGAGCAATGAGCATTTGTCATCCTGGGGGAGGCTACTGGATAAACATGAAAATGTGTTTCCTTGCAGGGCATTCTTGTCTTTTCTATGAGGTTGTCATTGTTCATTCATCAAAATTCATAGACTAAGATTTTAGGAAATAACCTCTAGACATTTCAATCCAGAGAGAATAAAGGCAGGGATACTTTTGGAAGACGGCAGCATGAGTAGCTTAGGTTTGTATTTTCAGGGTCACTTCTTACAAGTGAAAAATGAAAGTCTAATCGGTTGGGTCTATTCTCTGAGCCATTTCAAATATAGAGTATAATTTGATCTTGTAGAGCATGGAAAGATGAGGTAACACCTAGAATTCTTGCTTGATAAGGAAATACATTTAACCATCTCTCTCCTGGAGAAAGTAAGCCAAAGTACTGAGGGTTTTGAGGTTTCTTAAATTATACTGATCTCATCTAACATTAAAGGTGTTTAGCTGAGTCAACCCCTATCTGAGCCTCAACATATTACATGCAGTGCCTGTACTGTTTTCAAAATGCTGTCAATTGGTATGTTTAATAAAAAAAAAAAAAAAAAAAGAAACGTTTTTGAATGAGAGAATAAAATTACACTATAGGCAAAGATAAAAGACCAACAATAACTGGGGAAAGGATCTGCAATATGATTGACAGCCTAGAGAACTGTGCTATACCCAGAGTTCTCACAGACAACATTAAAAAAATACATGGGAGGCAAAGAAAATGAACAGGAAAATCTAGAGAAAATAATTATACAAAAAATTCTCAATTTAACTTATAATTAAATATAAATTACAACAACATACAATGGATATACACCATATATTACTTAAATTGGCAAGTACAAAAATTTTAATACTACCTAATATTGGCAAGAACATGGGGAGACAGTATCTCTTATAAACTCAGGGGCAGATCCAACATTTGTGCCTGAAACTCATGCAATTTTGGAGGCCTCTTTCAGAAAAATAATACACTCTTAAGTAAAACTTGAAATTTAACTTAGAATGAAAAGAACTCCAATGACCTATAAGCTTTCAAAAGATAACAAACACCACAAACGTTGTAAAATCTAGAAAAATAACATTTATATTAATTCACTGCCTGGCATATCTCTGTAACACCTTTTTACTTGCATTTCCTTTATTTTTTAAAAGATTTTGTTTATTTTTTCATGAGAGACACACAGGGAGAGGCACAGAGTCAGGCAGAGGGAGTAGCAGGTTTCCTTTGGGGAGCCTGGTATAGGAATCATCCCAGGACTCCGGGACCACGCCCTGAGCGGAAGGCAGACCCTCAACTGTGGAGCCACCCAGGCATCCCTTTACCTGAATTTCTTATTGTCATTTCATGTGACAATTTTACAATTGACATAGAGAAAATAGAAATAGAAGTCATGGTTGATCAAAATTTTTTAAATTTTTGATAGTTCAGAAAAGTTTCTTTCAGACTCTCAACCTATTGGAAATGTCACATAAATTTTTAAGGATACCTAAATCTGGAATTTTAGAAAACTTCTAAAAGTCCTTTCACACAGATCTGTAATATTTCAGGGAATTTCAAATGTTGTTCCAGGGTGGCTAATCACCCTTAATGACTTTTTGAATTGATGGCACTCTCTTGGTTTGATATCCTGTCACAGTGGTGTACTTTGAGCTTTTATGTTATTGTCCATGTCAGCATTTCCTGTCAAAGCAACAAGAAACTGAATCATTTTTAAAGTATTTATATGATTCACTGTTTTTCATAAATTTAATCATCAAATAAGCCAGTAGTCTCTTCACTACTCCTACTTAAAATGCATTGTATCCTTTTAAAGAATTACTGCTTTTGGAGTGATTTCAGCATCTCCTTTTTTTTTTGTTTTTTTAAACAATTCATTTCTTTATTTCAAAATAACTTTTATTGGTTTCACCATTCATCTTTATTGCTTTGGTTTCATATTCCATTAATTTTTAATCTGAATTTAATTTATTTAATAAGTAACTTTAAAGATGCCCAAAATAGAGACTTTTCCTATCAATATCAGGAACCTATAATTTATCATTTACTATATTGAAATCTTCAAAAGGGCCTTTACAACTTAGTTAAAATGGTGTCTTCCCAGGGGAAGCTCAGTCTGTTGAGCATCTGACTTTTGATCTCAACTCAGGTCTTGATCTCAGGGTTATGAGTTAAAGCCCCATGTTGAGCTCCACGCTGGACATGGAGCCTAATTTTAAAAAAATCATTTAAAATGGTGTATTCCCAACTCAATCTTCCCTAAGCCTGGTCTCCAAAATACACAAGAGTCCCTCTAACTCCACCTAGCATGTGATGGGTGTGACAGCAGGGAAGTCAAAGTAAAGAACTAGTACTCATAAGCAATTGTAGTTAAAATATCTTACTTGTGCTTATTTTATACAAATATTAGAAACATCTGCACATTTCAAGGCTTGGAAGAAGCCCATGGAAGTGAGGTGATCTGAAGCTGAAGATTAATTAGTTCACACACCTTTATGGTGAAAGTAGAAATTCTAATCATGTATTTGTAGAACAATTTAGCAATATTGACAAAATTTAGAATGTCTAATAATTCATTCTACATAGACCCTTAAAAAGGAACAAAATTTTATGTTACAAAAATATTCCATGACGGATTGCTTGTAACAGAGGGAAAAATTGGAAACACCCAAAGTATTAGAAGATTAATAGACTTAGTTATAGATGTCTATGCTATGATATACTATATAGTTATTTTTTAAAGATTTTTAAATTTATTTGTTCATGAGAGACACAGAGAGGCAGAGACACAGGCAGAGGGAGAAGCAGGCTCCCCACAGGGAGCCTAATACAGGACTAGATCCCCAGACCTCAGGATCATGCCCTGAGCAGAAGGCAGATGCTCAACCGCTGAGCCACACAGGCATCCCTGCTTTATAGTTATTGAATAAATAAGTTAAGAATAATTTATAGATACCATATATACAGTTATCCAAATTATATTTTAAGTGAAAAAAGTAAATTATAAAATGGTATATATAGTTCAGCCATAACTGACTTCCTATGTATTATATTTATGTAGAAAATTTCTGGGCAGGGATATATCCTACTATTAATAATGACTACCTCTAGGGATTGAACTAAGGGGACAGAGAACTTCTATTCGTAAATCTTTGTATATTTTAGCACTATTCCTTCCTTTTTTTTAAAGAAAATGTTTTGGTTTTATAACAAAAATATTTACAACTGCTAATCAAATTTCTTATGCATCAATAACTACTTTTTCTCTTTAGACTCATCTTTTTTAAAACATTAAATAAAAGTATCCCTTAGAGAATCCCTGCTGTGAAATGACCTAATCAATTTTTAGCTATTCTCTTTTATTTTCTATATCTATAATAAAAGAGATATATTCTATATCTCTTTATATATAGACATGTAGAGACATATAGAATATCTCTATAGAGATATATATAGGATATATTTCTTTTATTGAAACAGGGTTTTGTTTCTGATTGCTCTGTATTAATCTTGCAACCAGAACTTTCAGAATTTGTCAAGATTTCTTGAATAATGCCTTAGTAGAATAAAATATGATGATTGGATGATTGGAACTACTTCAGGTGTATTTTGTTCTAAAACAGAATAGTCATTCTATGGAGGAGAAGGCATCATGATTAAATAGAGGATATAAAGAAATTCTAGCCTTCAGGTGGTTGCTAAGGGAGCACTAGAGACCAGAAGACTTCTAGTCATCTCAGGTAAGAGTGATGATTGTATTCAAGAACATTTGCAAGAGTGTCTTCCTTAAAAAGAAAAAGGCAACTCCTAAAGAAGGATATAATATCTAAACAATGTCAACTTTGCCTGAGGAGAGAGGGGAACGTGCAGGCTTGCCTGAGAGCCGTCTTTAGCATACTTTACTAAATGACACAAGGATATTAAGAAATCAGTGATTTATCACTATTTCCTTATGTCTCAATGTTTTCTCTCCTGCAAGTTTGGATTTGTCATAGACCTTTTTTTTTTTTTTTTAAATCTTAGCTAGTAAAAAAAAATCTTAGCTAGTTACAAGCTAGTCTAAAAATTCTAGCTTTTTGACAAATTATTTACTTTTAAAAATCCAATACATAACAGATCTGTAGCTTGACAGAATAAAAAAGATTGAGCAGCTTGTTTCAGAGCAGAATTGTTTGGGCATGAATGGCTTTCAGGGGAACAAGACTAGTTGTTGGTCACTTTGGTCCAGGAAACCTCTGGGGCATTAGCTCAATCCATATGTCATTAGAGAGTAGTGATTCTTAAACTTCACATGTGTAAGAATGCCACGCAGAACTTGTTAGAATCACCACCACCACCACATGATTCAGGACCACACTAAGCAATGTGCTTTAGAGAGGGCCCAGATGGCTCAGTTGGTTGGGGTCTGACTCTTGATGTCAGCTCAGGTCATGATCATAGGGTCATGGGATCGAACCCCACATTGGACTCCGCATTCAGTGGGGAGTCTGCTTGAGGATTCTCTCTCTCTCTCCTTCTCCCTTTGCTTCTCCCTCTGCTTGTGTTATCTCTCTCCCTAAAACAAATAAATAAATCTTTAAAAAAAAAAGAAGAAAGAAAGAGAGAGAGAGAGAGAGAGAGAGAGAGAGAGAAAGAAAGAAAGAAAGAAAGAAAGAAAGAAAGAAAGAAAGAAAGAAAGAAAGAAAGAAAGAAAAGGAAGTTGCCTTAGAGCTTTAGGTGTACCCCAGGGAAAAATAATATGTACAAAACCATGTCTCACTCCTGCTCTCTGATCTGTAAAAATAGGAATGAAAAGGCATTGTCTTGTAACCTAAAGTGCTTAGATCAGCTTAAATGATAGAAATTTAATGCAAGGACACAAAGGGAAAGGAGAAAAAGCAAAGCCTCAGCAGTTGCACAACCCAGACTGGAGAAGGGGGAATCCATTCCTTGCTGGAAAAGAACACCTATGGACTAGAGGGCCCAGAAATAGTTCTCTACTTAGTGTCCTAGGGCATAATTTCTGCCCTCCAGGGGCCATCTTTCAGAGCCTCTCCACTTCTGCCTCTCTGCCCACTGTACTTTCTGTGTGCCTCCAACTGATCAAAACAAGACAAGAGGGGGCAAATGAATAGGAAAGTCACAATTCAGAATAGAGCATTCTTGTGGCTACTAGCAAGACGGTAAAGGTCAATATTTGGGTCAGAGAGTTGGTCTGGCAGGTGGGGCAAGAGTGGCAGAGTCATAAGACAAAATATGGCACCTAAGCATTGAAAACCTGAATTGAATCATTGGGAATGAGATCTTGGAAAAGACAAGTATCTGTCAAAAGAGGGCAATATACTTGCCTGGTGAGCAGTCTATAAACCATTCACTCAGCCATTCAATGATGAACATTTACTAAGTGTTAAATATGAGGCTACATGCTAGAAATAAATACACATTAACACACAGCGTCTGACCCCAAGGAGCTTAGAGTGTAGTGATGGCGATACACAGGTGAATAAACAAGTATTATCCAGTGTGACAACTACTATAGAGAAATGTATTCACGTTCGTAAGAATGCAGAGACACAAGGAACCCAGAAGACTTTCTGTAGGATGTGAGCTTTGAGCTACATTCCAATAATTAGAATAAAGTAGGAATGGAACCCACATAAAAATACTACCAGGTGTGAAGGCACAAATGGATTTATCCCTATGTTGGCTGAAATCCAGCAATTTTCTCACCGCATCCTCACCTCTATTACCCTGTGTCCAGACTCCTTCTCAGCCATTTCAGAAGCTATAAGGAAAACAAAAATACAAATTACCTTGAAAAATAGGGAAATATTATCTCCCTGGAGCTGCAAAAAAAAAAAAAAAAAAAAAAAAGTGGCTCCTGGAAGGCAGCTTTAGGGAGAATGTAACTGGCTGAATGTATTAAAACTATACAGTAATATCCCAGGCATGGATTAACCACTCTAAATAGAAATTCTGTTCCTATCAAGTCCACATTGATTTCTAAATTATGGACTGACTATGGAGGATCTCTGAAAGACCCTGTGCAACCCAGTGCCATCTGGAAATTTCCAATGTTTATCAACATTTTAATAGGCCATTTAAACATTCTTGACCTGGCTAAGTTATAATTCAAAATGTCCTGGAATTTATTTTCTCAAGAAAAAAACCAGGGACAACTGGATGGCTCAGTGGTTGAGCATCTGCCTTTGGTTTAAGGCATGATCCTGGAGTCCTGGGATCAAGTCCCACATCAGGCTCCTTGCATGGAGCCTGCTTCTCCCTCTGCCTATGTCTCTGCCTCTCTCTCTCTCTCTCTGTCTTTTGTGAATAAATAAATAAAATCTTAAAAAAAATAACCAGCAGTTTATTTCCTCATCTAAGACTATTTAATAATAGACTTTATATTCTGAAGTATTTTTAAAGCTATTGATTTCTTTTTTTTTTTTTTTTTAAACTTATTCATGAGAGACACAAAGAGAGAGATAGAGACATAGGTAGAGGGAGAAGCAGGTTTCCCACGGGGAGCCTGATGCAGGACTTAATCCCACGACCCAGGGATCACGATCCCAGCCAAAGGTAGACGCTCAAACACTAAGCCATCCAGGAGCCCCTATTGATTTCCTTCTGACTAGACTTTACAGAAGACTAATCAAATGAAAATGTCTAGTTAATTATGAATATATATTTTTACCAATAACAGTTAATTACAGCTCATCAATAGCTATAGGAAAGAACTATTTTTCAAAATACAAAAAATCTTCATCTTCATTCTGTTTAAGTTTGTTCATTACATTTTGCTCAGGATGTTCCTTACTATTTTTATAGTAATCCTCAGGTTAAAAAGTGTTTTCAAAAGCTCGTAGAGAGAGGTATTATTCCTTTCTTTACAAATGAGGCAAGAAGTTTTGGGAGATTTCTAGTTTTGTTTTGTTTTCTTAAAACTAGGGGGATAATGTGGGCTGGCCTGATTTCAAATAATGCTGCAGCACATACATGGGGTCTCTCCAAAGGGGAAATCACCCTCTCAGTGGTTAGATAGGAGCCTCTCTGAGTGGTTCCTGCTCTTGGTTGGGGTGGGGGTGAGGGTGAGGGTGAGGGTGGTACCCTTAGCCTGGCTCCTCAGGGTGAGAGGCTGCAGGGCTCCCAGTACTACACAGAATCAGCCATATCAGATCAGCTAACTGGGCAAGGTTTTCCAACATGTACAGTGAGGACTGGGGACCATGCTCAGTCAGAGGCTTTGTTGAAACTTGACTGACTGTGGGCAGCCCAGGTGGCTAAGTGGTTTAGTGCCGCCTTTGGTCCAGGGTGTGATCCTGGAGACCTGGGATGGAGTCCCGAATCAGGCTCCCTGCATGGGGCCTGCTTCTCCCTCTGCCTGTGTCTCTGCCTCTCTCTCTGTGCCTCTCATGAATAAATAAATAAAACCTTTAAAAAAGAAAAGAAAAGAAAAGAAACTTGGCTGACTGTGATAATGGGACTTAAAATGCACACTTGGGCTCCAGAGAGGTTTTCATGTGTGTGTGTATGCGTATCTCTGTGTGCATGTATGCACACATGGACACACATGTAACAGAGTCACACATACACACATAGACATAGGAGGCCAGTAAGTTTTTTTTTTTTTTTTTTTTAATTTATTCATGAGAGACACACACAGAGAGAGACACAGAGAGACAGAGACACAGGCAGAGGGAGAAGCAGGCTCCATGCAGGGAGCCTGACGTGGGACTCGATCCTGGGTCTCTAGGATCAGGCCCTGGGCCGAAGGTGGCACTAAACCGCCGAGCCACCCAGGCTTCCCTGGCCAGTATGTTTTAAAAAGCTTAGTGACTTCCCTAATGTGCAGCTGGTAAAAGTGGACCTGGTCTGTTTCTTCAGTATTTCCCAAAATGTCCACATGGTGCAAAAAAAAAGGGGGTATGTTCTATGGCCAAAGTAGTTTGGGAAATGTTGGAATTAAACAAAGCTAAATAGTTTGGGGGATTTTTTAAAAGTTGCAAATATTTCAGAGCATATATATATGCTAATGTGCTTTGTAAATCTCCAAGAGAGAGTCTGCAGCATTTTCAAACATGCTTGAGCATGAAATCTTTTATATCCAGAAGTATTTTGGGGGATTAATCATGGAAGATAATCTAGTAATGCTACCCTACATTAGGCTCCTTATCTTCTAGAAATTCAAGAAAATAACTGAAAACTCTGTTAAGAAATGAGTTTATGAGAGCTACAGTGAGAAACAAGGAGAAAAAAGAAGGTAAGCAAGCCTGACTAATACCATAGAAGCTGAGGCTTAGGCAGTAACTTTAGGAGTGTCACATAAACCAACCTAAAAGAACAAAAAGATACTTGATCTCAAGCCAAATTTCTCTCTCAGTCAAGCACTGTGACAGGAACTAAGTGCAAACCATCCATCCATCCCCTGAGTTCTCATTTAGTTTGAACAAGATAAGAAGCCAATCAAAGGAGAGGTCTCAATATATCCTCAGAAGCAACCAACATCCAGAGAAATCTCCTAAGATCTTATAAATGGAACATATAACGTGGCCATTTTAATGGTAAGCCCAACAACTGGAAAAAATGCTAAAATAGTGTCTGAATTTGAGTATAACTAGATATAACAAAAAAGTTACATTAGCAGGCTAATAATGCTTAACTAAGCCAGAGAAATTAGAGGAAACTAAGATAATATTTCTATAAAGTGTAAATTTATTCTTTTGCAATATGAATATTAACAGCAAAAGGTTTGAATAAAGTGCATGTCTCTGAGAATTCCTGTTGTGAGAGATGGAAAGGACTTTGCTGGGGAAATGCTTGCTACCTACCGATGCCATTGGTGGTGATTCATCCGAAATTCAGACACAGGCCTAATGAGTCTCTGAGAGAATGATTGGCAGACTCAGTCCTATTCAGTGAGGCAGATAGAGGGTAAAAAACAAAAGTTCTCAACTGATATGGTTTTCTGCGACGCTGTGTTGTTCCTGCAAATGGAAATATAGCATACATTGGTCAAATGATTATTTGACTGCCCTCTACGATTTTGCTCATCAGAAGAGAGAAAGACACCACAAAGTGAGAAAGGATTTTGTTGCTTTTTAAATTATTATTAGAATCCTTCATTTAGACACTTCTGAGAGTATGCTTTTGTTGAAAACTGCTCCTCCAGTTCAGGAGCATGATCAAGCAAGTAATTACCCACCTTAATGGGATGTTTCTGGGGGTCACTCCAAATGATTGAGTAATCTCATTTATGCTTGGACTTGGGCACTGTGTTTTTAGCTCCTGCAGTGGAGGTTCTCAAACCTGGCTGCTCATCAGATCCACTGGGGAGATTTTTTAAATTACCCATGCCTCGCCCCCCCTTCTGGACCAGTTAGACAGACTCTCTGGATGGAATCTGTATCTGTCAAAGTTCTTTAGGTGATTCTAAATAAAAGTCCAAAGTCTTCAAAAACTGCTGTTACATTCATGACCAGTGACTAAGTAGGCCATCTAGTCTCCAATGAATGATCCCCCAAAATTGAAAGGATTAAGCATGAAGAAAATGTGGCCAGCCAATGGTCAGTACACAGTCAGTTGCTTGAGAACAAGCACCAGGCCAGTGTTAAAGCAAAGGAACCTGAGGGCTGTGATGAATGTTAGTAGAATCCAAGAAAATGATCCACAGACTAGACAATGGAGTCTGGACCAAGGATGGGCCCCACAGAGCTTTCTGGAGACCTGGCTTCACACATCCAGGGGATTGCAATGGGCATTCCTGCACCACTGCCTCCGCTCTCTGGTCTCTGTAGCTTCTACCAACTATATTCTTGGCACCATCATTACCCTGTAAAATAAAAGAGAATTGTTTTGTCTTATAAACAATTTCAAATAGCATAAAGTATATTAAACATGTATTCTTGCCACCAGAGGAATATACTGTTCATACTTTGGTATTCAGACTTTCTGCTGTGCAAAAGCAAACGTAGATTTTTGTACATTTTAGAAAAGATTTTATTTATTTATTCATGAGAGACACAGAGACAGAGAGGCAGAGACACAGGCAGAGGGAGAAGCAGGCTCCCCGTAAGGAATCCAAGGTGGGACTTGGATCATGCCCCGAGCCAAAGGCAGATGCTCAATTACTGAGCCACCCAGGCAGCCCTTTTTGTAGATTTTTAAAAGTTTGCCTAATTATCTTAGAATACATTTCTAGAAATGTAATTTTTTAAAGGGTATAAATGTTTTAAATTGCTATAGGAATGGCCAAAAGGCCTTCCAAAATCATTGTATTTGTGTATACTCCTGTAAATACTGTTCTTTCTCCATGGTTTCATCTGTAAAGTAGAAATTGTCTTAATCCTTATCAGTATGAGAGGCAGAAATAAAAACCTGTTTTAACTTGTAATTTGATTATCAGGGAACTTGAGCATCCTTAAATGTGATTTGGGGCCATTTCTTTGTTACTTGCCAGTTGGCGAAACACGTGAATGTTTCAGTATTGGTAGCTGTTATTGCTTTCAGAGCCCAACTACCCAAGGGGACCATCTCAGCTATGCCTTCCTTGCCCTGGCTCAGTTGGAGGGGAAGAGGTTCCATAATTCCAGATGCAGCTCCCTCAGAGTCAGTTTTCTTACAAACTATTTGTTCTAAGAAAAGATGAGAGCTTGGGGTTGAACACTTGAGGTTGTACCTGGGTCAGGAATATTGACTATATGGACCTGATGCCCACCCTGTAAAACCTACAACGCTGGGGAGATGATTAAAGGAACCCATCTTAGGGAAGAAGCTGAGATTTTCCCCTTGCTTATAACATTCAGTTCCAAAGATGTAAATAAGGCATGGGAAGATGTTGAGATATGAGCTGCTCCCAAGTTTGCATATTATACCAAAGAGTTGGCTACTACTTTGTGGGTTTTATTTCTCCAATTCCTGAGAGAAGAATCTGGTTGGTCCATCTCACCAGATGCCCATCCCTCAAGTAACTAGCTGTGGCCTTAAAGCAGGATCACACTATATCAGGAGCAGCACCTATCAACGTGGGGTCTGGCAGGAGCCCTTGAGCGAACAACTATGGGTTTGTGAATGTAAGTCACGACATGGTTTGTAGCTAAAGCAGTCTGCAGCTTTTCCCAGGCACAAATCTGAAGCATGCCTGTGGCAGGCCTCACTGTTCACCTGGTGAGCCCCTATCTGCATCTCAAGGTGGTTTGATTTTCTCCTCTCAAACACTATAACGTGCATGAAATATTAGATTGTTAATCTGCATGAGACTGAGACTTCATGACCCATATCAGCGTGATACTGCTTCTCAAACACAAATCCATAACCAAAATCCTTGAAATAGAATTAAGCGCTTGCTGAAGATTCTCAGAGCAGCTAAGAGGAGGAATGGCATCATATGACACACATCAAAACTTTCAAACATCTTTACTAGATTGCTCTTTTTTCCTTCCCCAATCTCTCTTTTTTCTTTCTCTTAGTCCTTCCACATCCAGAGCTATTTGTTGCTGTCCTTGTTTTGGTTTCTTGTTTGCTTTTCTCTATGGCCCAATTTATAGGAATCACTCTGGCACCTTTTTTTTTTTATTTTTATGTTTTGTATCTTTCATTTTTCCCTACCCACTGCTCTGATCAGTATGACAGGCGTGGGATAGTAGAAGATAAGGAAGGGGAAAAGCTGGAAATACTTTTTGCCTTACTGAATTTTGTCTTGCTGAAATCATTGCACTTTTCCACAAAGGGGCCATCCCCATGAGGCACCCAGGGTTTCTTCCAGTTCCTGCCTCAACACCCACCCCCTCTTCCTTCCTGTCGTCTGCTGAGCTGAGTAAAATGCTTTCCAAGGGACTCGAGAGAATTGCCTCTCCATAAAGCTGGGGGGAAGCAAGAGTTATCCTGAATTGAAACATTCAGCAGCAGAGGCTAGCTTCCTCTAGACACAGGCATTGGCTATGCCTCGTGTCAAGTGTAGATGAGCTGCAATTGTGTTTACCTGTGAATAATAGAAAACCCAATTTTCAGTGGCTTAAATCATTAGGGGTTTTGTTTTTGTTTTTTTTTTTCAAAGAACAGGAGTATGCCCTAAGGGAGCTACTGGTGTTTGCTCCATGGCAGCTTGACTCCTCAGTGATCCTAGGAAATAGGAATGGAGGATTGGGGTGAGTAAAAAAGCTGGTACGAGGAAGGGTGCTCCAGTTCATGACCCGGGCCTGTCCCCACTGGGACCCCTTCAGGATATCTCCACAATCTAGCTCAGGGCTCTCCAACGGATAGGTTAAAGAAAGGTGCGTTTATTCATTGGTCCCACCTACCCATCGGACAAATGTTGCCCAGTGAGTGCTGAGGATGTTCCAGCATGATCTCTAGCCACGCATCAGAGACACCTGGGAGCAGAAAGCAAGAGATACTCAGGGCAGTTAGGGAAGATGCTGTCCAGGTATACTTGCAGGGAGCTACGAGCAATGGCTAGCATAAAATTTGGGCTAGGAGGATGTGACATGGGACCCAAGACCTATCTCAAGCAGCTCAGAACCTTCTGAATCTGTGATTTTTTACTGAAAAAAATTTTCCTTAAATCTGGAAAATCTCTGTTACTTTTTCTTTAAACGTGTCATCCCTTCCATTTATTCTCTTCTCTTCTCTTCTTCTGGGATTGCTTCTGTATCAGTGTGGTTCTCCTGTCCTATATAATGCTTCGTTTTCTTTTGGCACAGAGGGAGAGGGAGAGAGAGAACCTTAAGCAAGCTCCATGCCCAGCATGGAGCCCTACCTGGGGTTCAATCTCAGGACCTGAGCCGAAATCAAGAGTCAACACTTAAGCAACTGAGCCACCCAGACTCCCCTCATTTTCTGTTATAGATTCTATTTCCTTATTCCTTTCCAGTTCCTTCGAACAATTCTGCACTCCAGTCTTTTTGTACACTAACTCATTTTCTATGTCCAATTCATCATTGGCAGGACACCTGGGTGGCTCAGTGGTGACGCGTCTGCTTTCAGCTCAGGGTGTGATCCTGGGTCCCAGGATTGAGCCCCACATCAGCTCCCTGCATGGAGCCTGCTTCTCCCTCTGCCTGTGTCTCTGCCTCTCCCTCTCTCTGTGTCTCTCATGAATAAATAAATAAAATCTTTTAAAAAATCCATCATTGGGTTCATTGATGATATTTATTTAAACCAGTATACTTTCCTACTGAATAGGTCTAATTGGTAATGCATAACTGCTTATTTCTGCTTCATGTCCTCAATCTCTTCCTTCACCTCTGAGAATATGTGATGTGTCCTTATTTTAAACTTTTTAATTTCTCCAGCCCATCAGGTATGCTCCATCTGGGAAAGTTCTTCCTCTTGAGATTTTTCTTATTATTTTTTTAGCAGTCTCCATGTTTTTACTGAGAGCACTTACTCTTCTGAGGGCATTAATTTCCTTGGTGGATAAAAGTATCTCTGGCAAGAGGGGTGAAAGCCAGGGTCTCAGGCTGTGCCCTTCCCAGAGAAGGGCTCATAGTTCCTAAATGTTACTCTCTGGGCACAGTCACTTTGGGTTTAGCATTCCCCTCTTCTCGAACAGGTGACCCTGCCCCTTGAGGACTCTGCCCACACTGTGGAAGCTTCTCTGGGGAGGGTGGTGGAGGAGGCAATACCTGGAGCTGGCCAGATGGTCTGAACATTTAGTTATCAGCTGCCCACCCCAGCTGGGTTTTCACATCACTGAGTGTTCTTTATCTGCCTGGCAGAGGCAATTCTAGCTACGCACAAGACTAAAAGGGGGCAAAGGTAAAATTTTTCCCTGAACCTAAGACCTCCTTAGGGGGTCCAGCCCTTCCTCCAGATTAGGTCAACATTTTCACACATACATTGTGATCCAACTACCTTCTGGCTCCTCAGGACTTTCTCCCAGTTTTTATGTTAACTCTAGATTCAACATCTTCCCTCCCACTTCAATGCACCTCCAGAGTCGGGTTCCAGAATGGCCATGAGCAGCAGCCTGGGTTAGCTTCTGTTCTGACAGGTCTGTAAGGAAAGGAAAATCATGTGTTATGGAGTTCTTTTATTCATGGGTGCAATATGAAAATCCCTGACTACAAGTAAGGTGACTATGTGTGTGACTCCATCTCCCCAAACCTTGTGCAGTCACAGATTTATTGTCATATCTGTCTCCCACCTGCTAATGCCTAGAGATCAGTTCCTGACCATTTTAGGACCAATCCTGGAAGCTGTGACCAGGTATAGATGACTCTGGTTGACTCCTTGGTCATCAGTGACCAGGCTCTTGCTAGTCTGGATCTGATAACAGCAAGCTGAGTTCCATTCTAGTTCTCAAGTTTACTGCAAGAGCCTTAGCCAAACTCTACCATTTGATCTTGTTTCCTGAAGGCTATTAAGGTCACTACATTCTCTTTCTTCCCTCTCATGAGCTCCACCAAAAGTGAAAACTCAGGTCATTTTGTCAATTGGTGGTGAAGTCTAAGCTTGTCCCGAAATTCTTTGCTATAAATCACTCCCCACTGACCTGAATTGGGTGTCTCTAATCCTATAAACTGTGTTCCATCATACCTTGCCAGAGGGCCATCTGCCAGAAACTCTGAAATCCAAATATCAAAGTAGGACCTTTCTCTCTCCTTCCTGTTAATGAATGACAAAATGACGACAAAACCAATAAACAACAACAACAACAATAAAACCTTCAACATAGGAATCTCATCAACTCTTCAGCTTGGAATATATATTTTGCAGGACTATTAAATTACCTATAATCAAAATCGAGGCCTATGAAGTCTTATTCTATGTCAAAATCCTAAGAACAAATTCTACAGGCTACATTTAATCTCCAGCATTTATCTATTTTGAGGTTTTGCCTTTCCAGCACCACTTTAATGCATGATCACCTGGAACTTGGTCTGATACTCTTTGCAGATTTTTCTAGTTTCTGGTAGCACATAACCTTCACTAGTGGTTTCAAAGGTGGCTTGATTCTTTGTCCTACCAAAACAACTCAGAAAATGTTGCCTTATTTAATGAAATCAGATACACCAGTCCAAACACGTCTACCACAAACTTTTCCACTTCCTGAAATGGATCAATTTTGATAAGAAATAAAGGGTCTGCCTTAGTTCAGGCTGCTATAACAACTTACCACAGGCCGGGTGGCTTAAACAGCAGAGGTTCATTTCTCACGGTTCTAGAAGCTGGAAGTCCAAGATTAAGATGCCAGTGTAGTCACTTCCTGGTAAGGGCACTTTTCCTGGTTTGCAGACGACTGCCTTCTCTCTATAGCCCCAAATCACACGGAGAGCAGAGAGAGAAAAAGAGAGAGAGAGGAAGCAAGCGCTCTCCCATCTCTTGTAAGAGCACTAATCCTGAAAGTTTCACTGTGACTTAATTATCTCCCAATGGTCCCATCTCACAGTGGGAATTAAGGTTTTAGCGTATGAATTTTGAAAGACACAAATATTCAGCCCTTAGCAGTGTCTTTGAAGTCTGGGTGTGTTTTTTTTTTTTTTTTTAAACCAAATTCAGCCTATAGTTTTTACCCTTCCTAACTAAGGGAACTCATATGCCACCATCTGCATGTGGCAGTCCTTGTGATCTCTCCAGCCTCAGCACACAATTTTTCCCCATAGTGGGAATTCTGATCCCAGAGAAATCTCCATCATCTTCTCTGATTTCAGGATGATACTCCAAGAACCAATCACAGCTTGTGTCAAGTTGACCCTCCACTCCCTTGTTCCATATTTTCAGCAGCTGAACAATGGTGAAAGTATTCTTTGGCTGTATTCGGTTATAATGATATTATGCAAGGTGCAGCTGTGCATTATTATTTGGGTCCCAAATACAAGGCATTTGTTCCCAAATGTGAGCTGAATTAAACCAAATTGCCTTGCACCTGCTTTAAAGTCTTTCTCAACATGGTGACCCACCCAAGAGAAAAAGAGGTGTGTCACCAAAAATATCTTAATGAAAAAATATTTTCCTATTTTACCAGAAGCTCTTTAGAGATGGAGAGGAGGGGGTTTCACAGTGTTTCATAAAGCTGAACTTTCTAGAAATCTTCTCCTAAGGCCCTTGAGCCAAACAGCATAGCATAGAATCCTCCTTAAAAAGGAGACTGTGAGAAAAATGAATCCTTATACTTTAGGATTGATGTCTCTGAAACCACAGAATTCAAAAAGCTTTTTGCACTATTCTCTCATAGTATACAGAACCAACAGGCTTAAATCATAAAGAAGTCCATCTTTCTAATGTAATGGCTGAAGGTTCTATTTTTTAAGGTTCTACTTCTTTTTGTTTTTTTTTTTTTTTTAAGATTTTATTTATTTATTCATGAGAGACACACACACACAGAGGCAGAGACATAGGCAGAGGGAGAAGAAGCAGGCTCCCCTCAGGGAGCCGGCTGTGGGATTCGATCCCTGAACTCCAGGATCATGTCCTGAACCAAAAGCAGAGCTAAATCACTGAGCCATCCAGGCGTCCCTAAGGCTTTACTTCTTGAATACCTATTTCTTGCCAGCTTCCTTCAGTAACAAGTGGAGAACACTGAAAATATTTTGAGAGGTTGTATGACAGAAACAACTAATTTCTAATATAATTTTGAAATGCATTGTATGCATGTGCATCTCTTAAACACCTATGTCTATGTTTCTTGTAGAGTGACCAATCATCCCAGTTTTGACTAGGACTATGATGTTTTCCAGGGATGCAAAAGGTTCAGTGCTCAAGCCAAAGAAGTCCAGAGCTAACTTAGATGAGCTGGTCACCCCTAGTTCCAAGCCCACTGAAATACTGCTAAGATACATGTCTTGACTGAAGTGTCATATGTTTTTTGATGGTCATGCTGCATCAAAGAGCATGTACCATAATTCTCTTCAGAACATCCCCAGTCCTATATCCTGTCCTGGTCTTTACCTAGCCACATCATCTTTTCCTCATCTTTTGGATATGTGTCAACACTCTCTAAAGTTAATTGTGCTATATCCTGTATTCCAGATAACAATGCCAGAAATTGATGCAGGTTTTAGGTTTTGGCTGCAAGGATCTGGTTGTGAAACATACATATTTATAATTGAGAGGAAAGTGGTAGAGAAAAGAATCCTACCTCCTTTGGCTGGTTTATGGAGTGAGCTCAGTCCTACACATTCAGATATGAAGTAATTAGAAATAATGAGCCCCTAGGATTACCCTCTGAGTCTTCCAGGAGATATAGAGCATACACAAGTCAAGCTGGCCATGAAGGCTAGAACTCATTATGGATAAAAGCAGGAGAATTAGATTAAACTAATTCATGGGCATATGTCCAAAGATTATTTAAAAACATGGTAGAGGTGCCACGTAAATAATACATGGATCCCACAAATTCATGCCAACATTGTGAAAAGAAACCTGAGTCGTACAGCTCCATTCCAGCTGCCCTGAAGACCTAATAGTGTTACTCTTCTGGTTTGTAGCTGGGAATTCATTTAAAGGCTGGAGAATTGGGTTTCGGCTGTTCTTTCTCTGCTTAAGTAACGTCATAAGTAATGTCCATCAGATGTAACACTGTCTGTGTGGATGGCGCCTTTACTCTAGTGGAGAATCTCCAGTCTCATGAAGAAAATGAAAAGTCTCTTTACCTCTTGGCTTGGTTTCTGTCTCTTGTCTTTTTTTTTTTTCCTATCATCTGAGTATTACACTGATCTTAATCATTTTTTTCTTAAAAGCTCTGGACTTTACTATTATCAAAAAAGACATTGTGCACTCTGTTACTCATATTGAAAAAGTAATAATAGCAATAAATTAATGGGAGGCCCATGCTGAACTAGTGAGAGCCCGGAAGCCCCCCAAAACTGCCCTTCAGACCAAGAGAGAAAGCAGCTTCCCTGGCTGGCTGCTAGATGGTTTTTGGCAAAGATTTCTTCTCTGGAAATTGCTCATATGTGTATCATACATGTTTGAAATAGCTTTCTCCAATTTGGAAAACCATAAAGCAACAATAAACAAATGGAACTCTGGTGAAAAACCCTTTATAAGTATTGTGCATGCTTTTACAAGTGTTTATTAAATGCTCTCATTTTGCCTTTGCTTTTGAACAGTGAACTCTCATTGCTCATCTACACTTCCAGATGTGGTTGGGTCCCTATTCTGTCCACTAACTTGAGTATATTTTTCATTATTAATTATTATTTTGAAAAACTTCATAAGAACCTAGTGCTGAAAAAGCAGCCAAAAGTACCATGAAATGAAATAAATCCTACTAAGAAAGACCTCTCTTATTTCCAAAAGCATGTGTTCCTCCATAGCTCTGCAGGGTAAACCACATCAGTGTGGGACAGTGCCACGTCAATGAGCTGTTCAAATTGTCCAAAACTGCATATATGAATAAAAACCAAGCAGTTATATTGCCAATAGGTTGTGGATCTTTCAAATACAATGGCAGCAAGATTCCTCAAAGTGAGAGATGGCTGGAGCCAATAAGCACTAAGGCAGGGATGTTAAGAAGTTGATAGATTAGGATTCCATGATTAAAGGAATAGGCCAAGAGAGTAAACTGCTATATGCAGGGTTTGGCTCAATTTCTTGCAATGTATCTTTTGGATTTTTTCCCCTAATTCCTAAGGTAGATGCTAAGTTTAAAAAAAAAAACAAAACTGTTGTAAGACATTACTTTTAAAAATTCATATAAAAGACTTTGACAATACAAATCACATTCATGCTTCAATTTCACACACTTTCTGTCCAATCATCATGGAAATAAATGTGTTTTTTTAAAGCTACATTGTGATATATACCACAAAGGGCTTGTATATCACACAAGGAAAAAATGATTGATCTTCATAACTACCTCTCCACACATACTTTTGGTAATCATGAAGATTTCTTCTTACTGCTCCACAAAGAAAATAACAGAAATTGGGATTGGAGTGTCAGTATCTAGCCATAGCCCATTTAGTGGCAAAAAATAATTCTCAAGCACTGACATTACATTTCAACAGGGCAAAAGAAGACTGGATTTACATTCCTTTTTGGTTTAGGTTTTGTTTTTTATATTCCTTCTCTTTAAATAATCAAAAGCACGTGTAGCCACACCGTGCCACTTCCACCATCGATAGATCGGACACATGGCAATGGTAGTGCTTGATCTTCAGGGCGAGTTTCTGAGATGTCTGAGGAGACATCTGAAAGACCACGTTGCTGGATCCCCAGCCAAAGGGATGCTTGTGATTCTTCTCACATTGTCTTTGAGGTGTCAGTCACCAAAGCAATGAATGTCAACCGTTCTCAATCCCATCAGTGACTTGCTCTGAAAAACATACTAGCAGGAGGCTACAGTTTCAAATAATCACTGCTTTGTGGTCAAACAGAGGAAGAATATCCCAGTCAATTTATGAGGTCTCTGCTTTCAAATTGTGGATAAAAGAGTTTGTTGCTAGCTAGGGAAAGTTATTTATGATGTGATTGTTAAGGAAGGAATGATAATGTTACCATGTTTTTCTCAGTCTTTTTTTTTTTTTTTTTTTTTAAGAGCTCTTGGGTTTTATGACTGCCACAGTATTTTTTGCCTATTCTTTATATACTCCTTTTGTCATTGAGTGTATGTAATATTGCATAAAGGAGTCAATCTTAACTTTGTGACCAAAGAATTTGTAACCATAGATATCCTATCCTTTTTATAACTTGCTTTATTTTAAATAATGTGGATTCTAATAGCTGCATGCATCTTTTGAGATAGTTAATTTTTTTTCATTTTAAGCCTTAAGGATAAGTCCTTATCTACCTTAGATCATATTTAAAGAGTGAATCTCAAATTTGAAAAATATCCTAAATTAATACAGAGTAGGGTAGTTAACAGAATTAAAAGGATATTTGATTTCATTCTCTTTTCTGACAAAGGAGAATTTACTTGTATTTCTTTCAGTTTGAAAACTCTACCACCACAGCTACTAGAGAAGCAGACTAGGTAATGTATATCATTTCAATACAGGAGACACAAATAGGGTTTATTTTCTTAACTGAGTTCACCAGATTACATCATACCCTCTATTCCCTACCTCTGGTTTCTTATTAAACCTCAATGATATTTCTCAAGAGGCAGGTGTGTCCCTAACCCTTTGCATCAAGATTGTCCGAGTAAAGAGGTAGGCTACTTGAGAAAAATGAGGTCCCTTTTTAAACCTACTATCAGAATCTTTAACAGTGGATCCAAGAATCTGAATTTTTATCAAGTTTCCCAGGTAATTCTGAAGACCCTAAGTTTTGGGAATGACTGCCATGGGATGCCTTAAGAGATTCTAGAATGGAGACTGTAGCAGGATCCCTGGTTGCTTACCCCAGCAATACCTAAAAAAAAAAAATAGAACCCCTGTGTCATAGCCAGGTGCAAGGCACTGTTACCACTAGATGTGGCAATTTGAGTTAGTCCAGACGACCACAGAGATGGAAGCAAAATTGCTGTGGGCACCTTGAAAGACAGCTGACATATGTCCTTACCGCTTCTTCCTTCTTCCCAGTTGGAGCAGAGATGCAATGATGGCATTCCAGCATCTACCCTTAGAAATGAGGCCACATACTAGTAAGGGCAAAACAGCAAATAGAAGGAAAGTTGAGTCCCTGAAAATCATAAGTTAATGATCATGAACTCCCAAACTTGCTAACCTTACATCTTCTTTATGTGACATCTTGTTTAATTTGTAAATCTCTTATTTTTTAAAGACTTTATTTATATTTGTAAGAGAGAGTGTGCTCATAAGAGCAAGGAGAGAAGGAGGGGCAGAAGAGAGGGAGAGGGACAAGCAGACTCCATGCTGAGGGCAGAGCCAGAGGCAGGGCTCAACCCCAGGACCCTGGGTTTATGACTTGGGCCGAGGTCAGGCACTTAACTGATTGAGTCACCCAGGTACCCCTTAATCACTCATTTTTGTTTTTAATTGGGAGATGGGGTAGGGTTGATATTGTATTCAGCTGAACCTGATCCTAAATGATGTATTCACCAAGAAAAATAGTTTTTTCCCCCCTCCATGGTCCTAGAGCCTATAACCAAAAAGCTGATTTTTTTTTTTAAAGAAGGGAAAGTGGCAGAGGTAAAGGGAGGTGGCAGAGGGAGAGAGAGAATCTTAAGTAGGGTCTATGCCTGATGTGGAGCTTGATGTGGGGCTTGACCTCAGAACCCTAATATAATGAGCCGAGCCAAGATCCAGAGTCCCACTTTTTTTTTTTTTTTAAAAAAAAGATTTTTATTTATTTATTCATGAGAGACACACAGAGAGAGAGAGAAAGGCAGAAACACAGGCAGAGGGAGAAGCAAGCTCCATGCAGGGAGCCCAATGTGGGACTCGATCCTGGAACTCCAGGATCATGCCCTGGGCTGAAGGCGGCGCTAAACTGCTGAGCCACCTGGGTGCTGCAGAGTCCCACTCTTAGCAGATTGAACCAATAAGGCACCCCAATAAGTTGATTTCTTGTAAGCAACCACCTGTTGCAGGAGAATGAGGTTTGGAGATGGGTTCCCTCACTTGAGACTCACAGCTTTAGCAGCTCTTGGGTCACAGAGCAGAAGTAGGGGCTGATCAAAATTTGGAGCTCCACAACATTTTGCAAACCATCGGAGTCCAAGAAACAGTATAATGAAGTGAAAGAGCAAAGCCTACGTGTTGAGTAGGACTCTCAAACTCCAAGGGTCTGGATCCTGGCCCCTCACTAATTTTCAATAGGCTCTTCGGCAAGTCATCCAACTCCTCAGGCTTTAGTGTCCTGCACTATAAAATAAGGACACAGGGACACCTGGGGGCTCAGCAGTTGAGCATTTGCCTTTGGCTCAGTGTGTGATCTTGGGTCTGGGCATCAAGTCCCATATCGCACTCCCTGTGAGGAGTCTGCTTCTCCCTCTGCCTGTGTCTCTGCCTCTCTGTGTCTCTCATGAATAAATAAGTAAAATCTTAAAATAAATAAATAAGATAAAATGACACGTATAAAACCAACTTGACAATGTTATTATGACAACTAAATTATACATATATATGTATAAAGTCTGGCACATCAATAATAATATCTCTCAATAAACAACTATTATGGTTATTTTTGAAATAATAATAATAAGAAAAATGAAACATCAGGAAGTATAGTTATAAAGTTATGAAGTTAGGTTCCCTCTACCACCCCACAGCCTGACTTTTTTCCAACTTCAGAAAAAAATATTGAAAGGGGTTGAGTTTTGGAGGGAGAAAGAGATGTTTAAATAAGATTTTAAGCCCCTACTATTGCAATACAAAGAAATCATCAGTTAAGTTCTGGATTGCTCTCAGGGAAGAAGAGAAAGTAATTCTAATGAGAACAGGGGAGGGAAATAAGAGGCAGCTACAAAAAGGGCTCCAGCTGCGGGCTTTCCAAGGCTGTACTGGCCATACTCTTACAGGTAACCTACCAGAATCATATGTCACTGGATCTCAAAAATCTTTCAGTGACATACTCATCTTAGTCACTATTTTACGTCTTTCATTACACAGAGAGGGTTTTGAAAGGCCAGAGATATTCAAATATTAAGAGAAGATGCAGAAATCTCTTCTAAGATATGAAAGAAGTACATGGCAGGGAGTTCATTCCATTGTGATTGGAAATTCTTAACATCAGGGTCTGAAAATGCTGTCACCTTTGCCCAGCCACGAGATTAAATCCTTTCCTCCAAGGTAAATGCTGGCTGCTATGAAATACGCATTTGCTTATTCACCAGCTTCACTCCTGCTTCATTCCTCAGTTACATTATCAGTTAGGTCTCTATAGATTCTTGTACACATTTTTTCCCACATGGATTTGTTCTCTTGGATTCACTTCCAGGTTTCCTTTCTTTTTTCTTTCTTTCTTTCTTTCTTTCTTTCTTTCTTTCTTTCTTTCTTTCTTTCTTTCTTTCTTTTTCTTTCCTTCTTTCCTTCTTTCCTTTCTTTTTTAAGATTTTATTTATTCATGAAAGACACACAGAGAGAGAGGCAGAGACATAGGCAGAGGGAGAAGCAGGCTCCCTGTGGGGTCCCGATGTGGGACTAGATCCTAGGACCCTGGGATCACAACTTGAGCCAAAGGCAGATGCTTAACCACTGAGCCACCCAGGTGCCCCCATTGCCAGGTTTCTAGAAGGCAACAATTTTTATCACACTCGTAATTCAACATTCAACATATCTGGGTGTTTGGTACACTATATGCAGTTTTTAAAGTGGTGGATGCCCAGCCATGACCAGGCCCTGACTGCTCCTTCCTTTCTGAGCTTCTAATATGTGCCAGGTCCCCAGTGGGTGCCATGCTATGGGTATTAATATGCTCATGGAGCTCACCCTTCTGCAGGAGAGTCACTCTACATAAACAAAGACACAAAATATATTTGAGAAGTGGTGGAAATCAAAGTCTAATGATGGAGGAAGACTTTCTGATGGATGACTTAAGAATTAAGACTTGAAGGAGGTATAGAAACTAGAGCAAAGGCCATAAGTGTGAGAGCAGTTGATATGGACCAGGAGTTGAAGGAAAACTAGCAGACTATACTATAGACGGGATGTGGGGGGTTGGAGAAGTAGGCAGCAGCTACATCCCCCCCTCCCCCTGTGTCCTCTGGAGTGCTTAAATGACTTTTGTTTTACTGTAATCAAAACAGGCAGCCACTTAGTTGTTCTAAACAGGAAATGACCTAACCCCATCTCCACGTTAAGGTGGTCTACTGGCAGTTGTGGGGGTAACCAATTAGGAGGCCCTTCAGCTGTCTGGGCTGGAAATAATTGTGGCTTAGACTGTGCTGGCAACAGTAGAGTTTGAGAAGTTTGGAGTCTGCTCTTTCTCACATTGCTGGGCGGTGGGGGGCAGCGGGGGAGATCTTCCAGTAGAACCATCTCGATTTACGGTGCTTAATAGTGAGGGATGAAAATGACTAAGGAGTGTGATTTATAACAAACTTCAGAGTTATCTTACACATACAGTTTTTGAGAAGTCTGACTAAGTTGCACGAACACTTCTGAATCTCCTGTTACTAATGGATTACTTAAACCAACAACAACAACAACAAAGAACAGAATCCCGGAGTCCAGGGCCAACCCGGGACTTACCTTCTGCAAGTTTTCAAGAACATCAGATGTACCTATAACCAAATGTAAACAAAAATATGGTGAAGTATAGTTCTCCTACCCAACAGGCAATTGAGCGTGTATTGGAAGCTTCTCCGGTGGTAGTGATGAATTTGTACAAATCCATCCACACATTTTCCAGACTCTTAGTATGAATGTTCAAGAAAGCCAGTGGACAAAACACACAGCCTGCTGCCCTGGAAGACAGCAAAATTAACTGAATCTAAAACACAAACCACCCTAGCTCCATGCTAACAACGTAGTCAATAGACTTAATGCTCCTAAATTTCTTTTTTACCCTAATGGCAATTCCTAAAAATGTCCTCCAGTGTGCCAAAATTCAGGGAAGCCAAACAAAAAGATGTTTAAACTCTACTGCTCAATGATAAAAGTAAACCACAATGTCATAAAGATAGTAAAATGTTGTGCCATGGTCAGATTTGCATTTGCTAGATGATGGGAGCTGTGTGGAGGCCAGTTTAGGAAAGGGAGGCTGAGACAAGAAACTCCACACCCAGGCTGTGTAGTCTGCCCCTGCACACCCTACCTTTCTCCCATCTGTGGAAGAGGCAATAACACACTTGCCAACAGGAGTCCAAACTTTAGATGCAGACCCCAACTAAATTCCTAACTAAATTGTCCTCACAGAATTTTTGTCAGAATTAAATGACATAGTGTTTACAAAAACTACAGGTAGTAAGAACTCAACAAATGCTATTTTACTTCTATCTCTTTTTAAATAAGGTAATACAATATCCTAGACTAGCAATTCTCAAAGCGGATTCTGATGTTCATTGTATTAAGTCACTGGGCATTCTTTTATTTCACTGAGCATTCTGGTTTAAAATCCAAATCCTTCTAAATATAAATTTTTTCACCATTAAAAAAATAAAATAAAATCCAAATCCTTGGATTTGAATCCAAGTGGTGGAGCCAGGAATCTACATTTTATCAAGACCCATTTGATTCTGATCCACATAACTTGAGAGCTATAGTCCAGACTAGTAAATACAGCATATCTAGTTTTACCATCCTTTCTTTATTGCACTTTTGCAGATATTGTGTTTCTTACAAATTGAAGTTTTGTGGCAACCCTGTGTTGAGCAAGGCTACCATTTTCCTAACATCATTTGTCCATTCTGTATTTCTGTGTCACATTTTGGTACCTCTCACAATATTTCAGATTATTTTCATTCTTATTTCATTTTAACTGGAATCTCATGATAAAACTTTAATAGATAAGGAGCTGTTTCTTATGGATAAGCAAAGAAAGGGTTTTTTTTGAGATGGAATCTTCTCCTGGCAAAGATGCTGTGAAGATTGTTGAAATGACAACCAAGGGTTCAGAATATTATAAAAACTTGGTTATTAAAACAGAGGCAGGAATTAGGAGGATTGACTCGAATTTTCAAAGAAGTTCTGTGGGTAAAATGCTGTTAAACAGCATTGCATTCTATAGAGAAATCATTCGTGAAAGGAAGAATTGATCAGTGTGGCAAACTTCATTGCTGTCTTATTTTTTAAGAAAGTGCTACAGCCACCCCAACCTTCAGTAACTACCCCCCTGATCAGTCAGCAGCCATCAACACCAAGGCAAGACCATCCACCAGCAAAAAGATCATAACTTGCTAAAAGCTCAGATGATGATGAGCTTTCTTTTAGCATTAAGAATTTCTAAGTGAAGATTTGTATTTTAGTTTTTAAACATAACTCTATTGCACACTTGTTAGACCACAGTATAATGTAAACATAAATTTTACTAGGAAATCAAATATTTCATTAGACTTGCTTTATTGTGATATTCCCTTTATTGCAATCATCTGGAACTGAACTCGAGGTATGTCTATACATACTTAATTATTCTGCAGCTGTTCAAAAGCATATGGGTTTGTTTTGTTTTGTTTTGTTTTCTCTTCCCAGCCATTGATAAACCTCTGAAAGTTTAGCCTTGGGTCTTCCATCAGATAATCCAGCAGAGATTGGGTTCAGTAAATACTTGATTTATCTAATGGCAAGCAAATAACATTGTTATGTGAAACTTCTCTCATCACTACCAACGTTTTTTAAGACTTAGAGTTTATTCGCTGTTGTAATTGTCCTATAAATCCTTATCTAAAGTTTATTTCTGGGGAAAGCGAGAAAACCCCTAGCCTCCAGGTAGGAGGGAGCTGTAGAACTCCACCTGGTGGCAATGCTACAACACAAATCAGAATGAGAAAGGCAGGATGCCTGGCTTCTATTTTCAACTCCTTAGCCTTCCAGCCTCCACCCTCCCTGCCCAGGCCTGGGAGTTTTGGTACTAGAAGTTTTTCTCTTGTTCACTTACTTTATCCTTTGATGTTTATGGAAATGTGCCTTTTTATCTAGAACTGAGGTCTAATTTCAGCAATTATGAATAGTTCCATATTCTCTGGCTTTAAGAATCCCATGACAGAGTTGACAGGAATGGCTCTTTTGCCACCTTGCCAACCTCTCTCTTGGCAAGTGTGACCCAAGAGGTCCATCATTTTGTGAGATGGCAGATGAGCTGCCTAGGCTGTGAATTGCAGTGACCTATGACCCACCTTTGCTTCTCAGAAGCTTATCATCTTGAATTTATGTAGGGATAAGATGCTGTGTAAATCTACCATGAAAGCCCTATGCAGGCAAGGGAGGGTGATTCTTCAGGTCTGTGAACACATGCTTTATCCGTTTGACTTATGTGGGCACCCTAGGGCTTTTATTTGGACCAAAACGTAGAAGCCAAGCTTTCATTGTAAACAGATGGTGCTGCTAACAAGGAAAGTAAAAAATTCTTTCAGTCATTCTCCCACACTAGAGAGCATAAGAAGATTCTTCTTTAAAAACAAACTAAATTATCAAACACTCCCTCTCCCCGTACTCCATATGCTCTAAGTCAAAACACACACCCCTGTGAACAGACAAAACCTGGTCTCCATCCCTTACTTTTCTCCTACTTCCCCATCCTCTCCCCATGCCAATTCTACATTCCTTTGGTGTGGATACTATAAATATAAAATGAGCAAACTCAATCCCAAATCACGAGGGGGCTTTTCCTTGCTTGACCACAACGTAAGCATTTGTCCATCATTTTGGGATTTTATGAAGCCTCGAAGAATGTTCAGAATTCCAGTCTTGCTCAAACAATGTCTCGCTAGTCAGCATGATTCAGATGTTGAATCTTAGGACAACTTGGAAATTTCTGGTTAGAAGGAAAGGTAATCCTAAAATGTCTCAATGTGAAAGATTTTCATGCATTTTCCTCTTTTACTGTTTTTCTTTCAGCCAAGAAAAAGAAATGTGGAAATTCTTATGTTTCCTTGAACATAGGGCAATTTGAAGTTGATTGTAATCTCCCTGTCCCTAACCCCAAAAGAGAAGCAGCATTATTGTGCTGTATTGGATTCTTCCTTAAATTTCACCATTAGGTAGCATCTTGTTACAAAAATAATTCATGCCTTTAAATCTAAATATCATTGATAACAATCTCCTGACAGATCATACTTCTGGGGCTTAAGTTTGAAAATGAATCATCCAGACCCTGAGATGTTCTTGGTGAGTGTTCTGGAGGAAGAGGACATCAGAGGTTTATCCGGTCACCTATGCCTTGGGGCAGGACCACACTCAAACTGACCCAAAGAGATTATTTGAAAGTTTCCCCAGAAAGGTAGATTCCATGACCTCCCTAAGTAAACCCTCCAGTGTTTCCACAACGTTAGCAATTTCCGAAGAGAATTAAACGTACTATCACTTTACTTATTATTCACTTGAAACTTGGTCCTTTGGGCGCTGGGGAATATCCCTCCCACATCAAGGTCTTTCAGTAGCATATCTGAAAGCTGAATTGTCTACTTGTGTAAGAAATTATGAGGAAATAAAATCTTGAGAAATCTCATCTCAGTATCTCCTATCTGTTTAACAAAGATATCTGCTCTTCCAAACTCAGTATTACTAGGAATATCAAGAAATATTATGTGTCAGGCTGCCCAAGTAAGGTATCACTTGTATCACCACCAAAATATTCATCCTAAGATTGAATCTGGAAGTAGTTGTTTAAATTTACTCTATTATAGAAATAATAGGAACTCCTAAAAAATTACTGTGAATCTAAGCCTAAATTAATGGATACAAATATTCTGTCCATGAGTTAGTACGTAGGTACTCATGTAAGCAAACTAGGTGTGGGGATATCACAAAGCACCAAGAAAGAAATTATCTCTCTAAAGATGAAAGACTCACCTGAAGAACAGTGCCAGGAAGCTATATCATTGTTTGGCAATACCTGGTGCCAGCACTGGGTCAGCAAGAATAGAACCAGTGGGTTACATCACAGAATGGAGTCCTGTCTGGAAGGTACACAAGTAGATCAAAGTGATTCAGAGGGTGTGAGTGTCAAAGAGTAAGGAAAGACATACCAGGCAAAGAGAACTGAAAATAAAGTAAGGTTATAACCCTACTCACAGATAAGGTGAATTTGAGCAGCAAATAAATAAGAAAAAGGACTCATTATAATGCGGAACAATAAAATTCAAAATGAAGCTCTAACAATTATGAATATAGTTACCAAATAATATAAAGGGCATCTTACAAAGCAGAAATTACAGAAATGCAAGGAAAAATATACAGAAATGTAAACTCTCTCAGTGTATGACAAAGTCAAAACACCTGAAGTTCAAAGAAGACATAAATCTCAAAAGTGATAATAAAAGATATGTTATTCAACTCCGTACTTGAAAATATAGACACCACTATTTTTTCAGGTAACTAAGGAGCATATGTGAAAAGTGACCATAAATTAGACCATAAAGAAAAAGTCAATTGATTCCAAAAATAGAAACATTATGGACAATATTCTCTGATCACAAAGCAATGAAACAAAAAATTGTTATTAAGATCTCACTTATGAATATCAATGGAAAAATCCTAAGTAAAACATTAGCAAATAGCATCAACCCACACATTAGAAAAATTAACCATGACGAAGTGGAGTTTAATCAGGAATGCAAAGATAATTCATTACTAAGGAATTCATTATATTCCACCAAATTAATAGATCTAAGGAGAAAAATTAGATGATCATTTCTAAAGATACTAGAAAGAAACATTTGAACAAAAGCCAATAATCATAGTTGACCCCAGAAAAAGACCTCAATGAGATAAAGATGGATTAACACTTCTTTAGCATAATAAAATATATCATTCCCAGCCCAAAGCCCATCCCATGCCTACCGGGAAAACACTGGAGGCATTTCTAGTAAAATCAAATATAAGACAAAAATGCCCACAATCATCACTGTTATTTAACATTGTACTAGATTTAATAGACAATGAAATTGAAAGCATAGAGCATTAGAGCATAAACATTGGAAAGCAGAAAGTTAATCTTTATTTTTAGATGATATATAGTTAGAAATATAAGAGAATTGAGAAATATCTATAAACAATAAGAGAATTTAGTGAATAAAGTGGTACAAAATGAATACACTATAATTAGGGGATTATATCCAGTAAGATGATATAATGAGAGAAAAGACCTGTTTTGCTGAAGGTCAGGAAATAAGATTTGAATAAATGGAAACATTTACCATTTTCTTGGCTAAGAAAACCCAACATAAAGATGTTGATTCTCTCTGTTAAGTATCAAATTGTAATTCTTGTAATAAAAATACAAATCAGGATTTCTATCACTATTACTATTTGTTTACTCTGAAGTTCATGAGGAAAAATAAGCAAAAAAGGAAACAGAGAGAAGAGCAATGAGAGAATTAGGCTCACTAGATACGAAAATTAAAAGCCTCAATAATTAAAACAGTAGGGTAGTGGCACTGAAACTGAAAGATCAACCAAGAAAACAGAATAAAATGTCCAGAAATAGACCCAACTATATATAGGAACTTAATACATGTTAAAAATGTACATCTTAAAACAGTAGTTTGAAGATTACTATTATAAAGTAGTCGTAAGGCAAACACAGGCAGCAGAAATAAAGGTAGAAAAATGGGACTATAGCAAACTTAAAAACTTCTGTGTATCAAAGGGCAAAATCCACAGAACAAAAAGCCAACTTATGGAATAGGAGAAATTACTAGCAAATCATATATCTGACAATGGGTTGATACCCTATATATAAAAGAATTCTTACAATTCAACAACAAAAAAACCCCCACAAATAATCTGATTTTAAAAATGTACAAAAGGAAAAAAATTTTTTAAAAAATGGACAAAGGGGGATGCCTGGGTGGCTCAGCGATTTAGCCCCTGCCTTCGGCCCAGGGCGTGATCCTGGAGTCCCTGGATCGAGTCCCTCATAGAGCTCCCTGCATGGAGCCTGCTTCTCCCTCTGCCTGTGTCTCTGCCTCTCTCTCTCTCTCTCTCTCTCTGTGTCTCTCATGAATAAATAAATAAAATCTTTTTAAAAAAATGGACAAAGGACTTGAATAGACATTTCTCCAAAGATGGTATTCAAATGGCCAATAAGCATATGAGAAGATGTTCAATACTATTAATAATTAGAGAAATTCTAGAGGAAGGTGGGTAGGGGGATGGGCTGGATGAGTGATGGGTATTAAGGAGGGTACTTGTTGTGATGAGCACTGGGTTCTACGTGATGAATCACCAAATTCTACCCCTGAAACTAGTATTATACTATATGTTAGCTAACTAGAATTTAAATAAAAATTTGAAAAAATAATTAGAGAAATTCAAATCAAAACCATGAGATATCACCTCATCCCCATTAGGAGAGCCACTAGGAAAGAAAGAAAGAAGAGAGAAGAAAGAAGGAAAGAAAGAAAGAAAAAGAAAGAAAGAAAGAAAGAAAGAAAGAAAGAAAGAAGAAAGAAAGAAAGAAAGAAAGAAAGAAAGAAAAAAGAAAAGAATATGTTAACAAAGTGTTGGTGAAAATGTGGAAAAATTGGAATCTGCCTGCACTGTTGGTAGGAATGTAAAATGGTGTAGCTTCTGTGGAAAACAGTATGGAGATTCCTCAAAAAATGAAAAATAGACTTACCATATAATGCACTAATTCGAGTTCGGGGTATATACCCAAAAGAATTGAAAGCAGGACCTCCAACAGATACTTACTCACCGACGTTCACAGCAGCATTATTCACAATAACCAAGAGGTATACACAATTCAAATGCATCAGCAAATGAAGGGATAAAGAAAATGTGCTTTATACATGCAATGAAATATCATTTGGCTTTAAAAGTAAGGAAATCTTGTCACCTGCCAAAACATGGATGAACTTTGAGGACATTATGCTAAGTGAAGTAAGCTAGCCACAAAAATGATTCCATTTATATGAGGTGTCTAAAGTAGTCAAATTCACAGAAACAGAAAGTAGAACAGTGTTTGCCAGAGGCTGCAGAGAGGGGGAAATAGGTAGTTGTGGTTCAGTGGGTACCGAAGTTTTACAAAACTTTTCAGTTTTGTAAAATGAAAAGTTCTAGAAATCTGCTGCACAGCCACGTGAATATACTTGGCATCTCTGAAGATTTAAAAATAGTTGAGATGGTCAATGTTATGTTATCTGCTTTTTATTACAATTACACTTTTTTAAAAAATTTATTCATTTATTCATGAAAGACACAGAGACAGGGGCAGAGACATAGGCAGAGGGAGAAGCAGGCTCCCTGTGGGAAGCCAGATGCAGGACTCCATCTCAGGACCCCGAGATCACATGTGAGCAGAAGGCAGACACTCAACTGTTGAGCCACAATTACACTTTTTAAATTATTGTTTTAAAAAGTGGTAGTGGAGCAACTGAATCATTACTTGGAACAAAATTAATCAGGGTCCATACTTTAATACTTCATAAACTAAACCAGGAGAAGATATAAATCTGCCAAATATCTAAATGTCAAAAAATAAAATCATTAGAGTAGATGATATAGGAAAGGTCTTTCTATATACTTTCTCCCTACTAATAAAAATTAGAAACTTTTGCATGTCAAAAGATACCATTAGCCAAGTCGAAAGCCAAATGACAAACGGAGAAAACAGTCTGCAGCTCTTATTTCCTTCAGATGTACAGACTTTAAGTGAATCTGTAAAGAAAAAGGTTAAGAACCTTATAAAATATGGGTAAAGTATAACAGAGAGGCCAGCCACAACAAAGGAAATGGAATTGGCTTCTAAACATATGAAAAAGTTGCTCAACCTCACTCAAAATCAGAGAAATGCAAGTCAAACTATCTTGAGACATCTCTTTCACCTATCAGATTGGCAAACATCCAGAAGTTTGATTATACATTCTCTTGGCAAGGCTGTGGGAAAACAAAAACATTATTAGTGGGAGTGTCAATTGGTTTAGGCAATTTGACTATATCTATCACAAAAATTAGATATACATAATTCAATAATCCTAGTTGTGGAAGTTAATACCATATACTTGCACAAGTGTAAAATGTCGTATGTGGAAGTTTGTTTAACAGCAAAATATTGGAAACAACTCAAATCTCTATTAGTTGCATCCTGATTGAATACAATTGCAGTGTATTTATCCAAGAGAATACAATATTAAACATGAGCATGTTTTCTGTGTGCTGATATGTATATAAATTGTATCATGTTTCTCCTCCTCTCAAGACCCTCCAGTGGCTGTCCATTGCTTTATGAATAAAAGCCAAAATCCTTATAAGCCAGTGATCCTACATGATCTGCCCCTCCTGTTGCCTTTCTGACCCCCAATGACATTCTGCCTCACTTGCTCTGCTCCAGTCACACTGGCCTCTTTGCCTTAAACATGCTAGTTATACTCCCACCTCAGGCCCTTTGCACTAACTGATCCCTGTCTGGGTCACATATTCCCCACATAATTCCAAAGCTCACTCTCTCAGTGACATCAAGTCTTTGCTTACAAGGCATTTTCTCAATAATGCCACCTCTGACCACACCATTTAAAATTAAAATCTGCTATCTGACATTCCCAATCCTACTGCCTTGCTCTAGTTTTTCAATAGCTCTAATTATATTCTATCACAATATATAATTTACTTATTATGTTGTCCTCTTGATGTCCCCTCCCCCAAAATATGAATGCCATGGGGCAGAAATGTTCGTCGCTTTTGTCCATATCTGTATCCCTAGCATATACAACAGTACTTGGCACAGAGCAGGTACATAATAAGTGCTTGTCTCTAAATGAACGAATAATTGAATGTATGATATAGAAAAAGAGCCTTAGGTATATTTAAGTGAAGGGGCAAAGTAAAGGACAGTAACTCTTCTGCATATAGCATCTTTAAGAAATAAAAATAAAAGTAAGAATTTATATTTGCAGGTATGTACATAAAGAAACCTGAAAGAAAAAACTATTGCCAGTGGTTGCCTTGGAGGAGCTATATGGACTGGACCTATGGAAACAGTGGTAGGAAGGAGACTGAAGGGTATACCTTTATTCAAATTATGTGAACATATAATTTATTCAAAACATTCAATTACACACACACACACACACACACACACACACACACACACACGGTAATGTCATAGCCCCTGGACAGAAAGATCCTAAGTCAATAGCTCTGAGTAGAGCCCAGAGAATTTACATTTTCAACAAGCTCCCCTCCCCCATTTCTGAGACAGGTGCTCTGTGGACCACACACAGTGAGAACACTGTCACTGCTCCCTCTCCTAATTCAAGTAACCCTAAGACACATTCAACATTGGAATATTTCTCATTTGGGGCACAAGCATGCAGGCAGATCATAGAAACCAAAAGGAATTTCCAGGAACATTTGGTACCACACCTAGGTGCAACCCAAGAGGTGGTAGCCTTACCTCTTAGTATACTATGTGGGAAGGACTGCAGAAAACTCATCTTCCCTCAGTCTCATCTGCACACACAGAGCCAGGAGAAAGGGATGTTGTCTTTGACTAAGATATTTATGTATGATGGATATTTCAAGTAGATTTCAGACTTCAAAAGTGTCAGAGTTTTAGCAGAGGCAATTGAAAGGGATGCTCAGGTCTTTGTGATCATGGTGATACTGAATCCCACCACCACCCCTATTTTTCCTTCTGCTTTTGCCTTGGCATTTTATTTTTTAAGATTTTATTTATTCATGAGACACACACAGAGAGGCAGAGATATAGGCAGAGGGAGAAGCAGGCTCCCCATAGGGAGCCTGATGCCAGACTCAATTCCCGGACTAGGGATCATGCCCTGAGCCTCATGCCCTGAGCTGAATGAAGGCAGATGCTCAACTGCTGAGCTACCCAGGCATCCCTTGCCTTGTCATTTTAATCAATAAAATGTTTCCCCTAAATTCACAGAGGATTGTTCTAACACCCCTTGCTGGAGAGGAGAAAGGTGGTTAGGACTTGAAAAGTATCTTAGAGAAAGCCACCCAGGAAGGCCACCCTGCTTTACAGTGATGCCTTTCAGACAAACAAAAGCATTTGACTCTTATTCAGTGGCTCTAGCAGAACTCTATAAATGAAGCGTAGTTAACAAAAGACCTAATGACATACAAGAAGGAGCTGAACCCGCCAGACCCAGAATATTTTCAGTTCGAAAAGCAAACTCATCCTTACTACTTTACATTGATTCTCCAAGGAAGGGGGAAATTTAATACGTGAGAAAAAATGTATTTCATGACCCATCACCTCCTTGGGATAATAAAAATAAACTCAAGATATACACTAAACTGTCAACATCTTATTACCATTTCAAAAACTATTTTTGTGCTATCTCTATTTTGGACCTCTCAAGATTGTTCTATTTCTGGAACACACTTTCTGATATTTTCTAATTGACTTCAAGAATCTGTCATGCCTTTGCCATGTTCCATGCTACATTAAAATGAATAGTTTCATGGGTCCCTTATGAGTTTCTTCCTTAAATTTCCAAATACAATCTTGGGTTTCTGTTTCCCAGACTGACCAATGACAAGCAGTTCTGTGACTCCAAGATGGGGAAACAAAGGAAGTGGTGAAATGATCTTTAAAAATGTTTAAAATTTAGGCCCTAACAATCTGCTACAGTTGGCAAGTAGGTAGGTCTCCACTGAATAGTTGGTTTTGTTTCTCCTATTGTCTCTCCATTATATCTGTCTGTGTGGTGCCTGAGTCACTATGACATAATGCTGCAAAGAAAGCCTGTAGAACCACCAGACATGCACATGTTCATCTCTCAATGAGTCGCAGTCTTGGGTCTGTTCCCTAGATGCTGGTGGAAAGGCTTGATTAATGGCAGACTTGTTCAACATTAAAAAAAGAACAAAAACCAGATTTATTCTCGGCATTCCTTTTCCTAGGGGCTTCATGTGTCATGTAGTGATTAATTTGTAGGTTTAGGAAGGCAGCCTCGGAGAAAGCAATTCAATTCGCCGGAATGCAGGTGGAGGGTGTGATCGAAGATACCTCCTGCGTGAACGAAGGGGCGTATCACGGAGAGCGGGATGCAAGTCGGTTGCTCCTGCAAGGGTCACAGTCCACTCCTCGCTACCACCTGGATTCCCCCCAAGGCGTCCTCGGTGGGCGGAGGTCTTTAGGAAATGCTTCCAGCCGCGGCTGAACCGGCTCGGAAGCGGCGGGGGCAACCTGCCGAGCACCTTCCCCACGGCGCCGGCCCTCCGCGGCCCCGGCTAAAGGCTCCCCAGCTCGGGGAGGGCCCGGAGCTCCGCGGGGTTTGTGGGAGTTCGCGGCGCTCCTCCGCAGGACACACCCCCGCCCTCCGCGCAGCCCCCCCGACACACGCCCCCTCCCTCTGACACGCGCGCCGCGCTCCCGGCCCCTCGGCGCCCCGGGCTGCAGTCGGGCGCCGGCTCGCAGGGTCTGCGCCTCGCCCCCGGCGCCCCCGCACGGCGCCTCCTCCCGCCGGGCCCCGCTCCTCCGAGCCCTGCCCCCGCCCCCCGCCCCCCGCCGGCTCGCCGCGAGCCCCCAGCACCGAGCCCCGCCGCCTCCAGTCCTCCGCGGAGCCCGGCGCACTCGCCGACACGTCTTCCTCGCGGCCGGCGGGGCCCGGGCTTGGAGAGCTCGGCTGCCCGCCCCTTTGCTCCGCTGTCGTCCGCGCCCACACGGACGTCGGAGCCCCGAGGCGGCCGCCGGGAATAGCTGGGACCCGCAGGACCTCAGAGGGGAGCTCCTTTGGAGGGCAAAGCGAGTCCCCTGCACGACCGGTGAGTGAGAGCGCTAAGTACACGTGCAGGGCAGGAAGTCTTCCCGGAGGCGGCGGCGGCAGGTGGTCCCGGGAAACGCGCGGTCCTGGGTGCTGGCTCGCTGCGGCGCGGGGACCGGGTCTCGGGCCGCTCTTAGGGGCGGGGGCGCTGGGGCCGGCTCTGCGCGACTCCTCCGAGGTGGGAGCCGGGGTGGGGGAGGGGCGGGGGCAGGGGCAGGGGCAGGGAGGTGGCATTTCCCTTCCCCCCCACCCCCCCGCCTTTTATCCATTAAAAAGTGATCCTTGGAGGGAAGCTTCTCTTGCGGGCGTGTCTGCGCTCCTTCTCCTCTTTGTGATCTGCTCCATCCCCGCTTGAAGCACCAGGGAAACTCGCACGAGCGGGCCCTCGCTGACAGCGGATCCCTCATCAGCTGCTCAATGCATTTTAGCTGCAAACACTGTAACGGAAGGTTTTGGTGATTTCTCCCCCCCCCCCCCCCCCCCGCCCCGAAGAAATCTGGGCGCTTTCACACCTGTTGCTTTTTCAGTTCCCTGAGAGTTTGTTTGTTTTCCTGGGTTTCACTTGATTGCAGTCCTTTGTGTAGCAAAATCAAATGCTACATTCTCATTCTCTTGTTCTCCTCGAAGCCCTTTGGACGGGCTCCCTGTCTTCGTTAGCATTCAGTTGGCCGCCTTCTCAGGGAACAAGTGGCCGGCGGAATACAATAGGGAAGAATGCATTCCTGATGACTCGTCTACCGTGGAAAGACTACAGTGAAAAACTGACATTCCCCATTCGTTTTTATGGAAAGCATTGCTGTTACAGTTTTATGAATGTTTGCTCGGTGAACTCTTGGAGTTAGCTAATCCAGAGGTCACCAGCGTGACTTTTACAAAGCAACTTCCCCCAGTCTGTCTGCAGTACAAACATAAAGACCCTGCCCTGCCACCTATGCTTTCCAGGGATGCTACAGTCACCTCTCTCACTTGACAGGTAGGCTACTGATGAAAGAGGGGTGGTGATATGGTCTGTGGCAGGGGCCAAGGAGGAGGACCACCCCAGAAGGGGGCTGAAGTTTATTTTCAGCTTCTGATGATGAACAACATCACAATACTGGAATAACCCCTTAACATCCTGGTAGGTTAGGTTGAATTCTTGTCCACATGATGAAAAAGACTTCCAATAGCCCTTCTCACACTTCCAAGTGGAGCTCAGTGGAATGCTTGTTTATTTCTGTTGCTGATAAATCCATGGGAAATCTCTGCTGAACCCAGCAATTTTGAAAAGCAAGCCCTAGCTTATAATTGCCCACATAATGGCAAACAGGTTATTTTCAGGAACCCAAGAGCCTCGAATTTTCTCCGACCATTGTTTTAGAGGTTACTTGAAGATCTTAGGAGCACACATTTGAGCTTTCCTCTCACCCACAACTGAAACGGAAAGTTATCCTTGGGTGCCTGATGAAAAAGATTAATGCCAGATATGTTACGAGGCTATAAGAAAGCATGTTGCTGAAAAGATTATAGCTCTTAGATATTAATGGTCACTGGCTACTCTATAATTTTTCATTGTTCCTTTAGGGAGGAGGCCTACTTTACCAAAGTGTTTCCATTTGTTGTTTATTTGTTGCTGAGTCTTTTCTTTTTGCTATTGGAAATCTCCTTTCACTTAGGTGAAATCATAGACTAGAATTAGCAGCGATGATAGCTCTGGGGCTAAAATTAGGCAAGTCCAGGGGACTTTTCAGACATATCCTTCTTGTCTCACAGATTCTGTAGTCTCCTTTCAGACTCCTACTTTTGCGATTATTGTAAGAGGATGCCTAAGTACTCTTTTTACAGCAGTTTATTTGGACAACTTTTTCTCTTGAGCTTTCATCGGACTTCACTGGCGCATGCTGAACTTTATTTCTCTGAGATGCCTAAAGGCACACCCCACTACATTTACCATCCCTTCAAAGTCTATATTCTTAACTCTTTAAACAGTTTCTTTAAACAAACAAACAAAAAGTTCCAATGGCACTTGCAAAGTACGGGACTGGGTGCTCTGGCGTGATGGCAGATGGCAGCCGCTTGAGCTTTGTTTATGCCCAGGCCAAGCTCACATCTATTAAATTAATCATGAATTGAATAATTGATTTCTCACACCTTGGGCTACTCTTCATCCCCAGCTGTAAATCTAAAGAAAGGTTACTATTAAGGTCTAGTTCACTTGGAAACCCTTTCAAAGCGTATCAAACGATTTTACAGCTGGGTCGAATCTAGCCGTAATACACATTATGAAATACAATGACATAAACTTCAAGCTCTCCTGGCTTTCTCATTTTGAAGCCGGGCTTCAGCGACCTTCCCATTTGTTGGTCAGCTCCAAAGATGGTGGGGTTGATGGATACAATGGGTTTCTGTGAATGTAATTAAACGTGTCTCTGCCAGCTGCCTGTGGTATTCGTGAATGTTTTCATAAGAAAAGCTGTTCTTCGGCTTTATCTGCCCACTGTGGTTTGTGGCATGTTGTGCTATTCTGCAGCCGTTGCAGTTTTTTCCTGAATGATTGAGCTATGATGTCATGTGCTATCTCAGCGCAGAACCCTTTCAGGGCTTTGCTGGGGTCTGTGTGCCTGAGCAGAGGGAGTGGAAGCTCCCTCTGAGCACTCTTGGTAGCGACTCCCCGTCTATTCCAGCACATTCCATTGCCTGGAGACCAAAGCCACCAAATGATTTGCGGTCAGAATGATTTGGGGCTGGTTAGAGATGATTTAAAAGGAAGGTTATGGGCACATGAAGTGTAGGGTAAAGAAAATATATTTTACTACTTTATTGAGACCACATGGCTCCAACTTGAACTTTTTTTTTTTTTAACATGGAAATTGGCTGAACGGCCCACAGTGTTCCCCCTTTTTTCTTTTTCTTTTTTTTTTATTGCCTAGAGCAAAGAACTCTACTTTCTATTTATTGTAGGCTTGATCTCACTATTATTTCTGAAGGTTTGAAACATTTTTATATGCCCAAGAAAACAGTGAAAAGTAGACTTTCTCTGTTGTGCTCGAGGACCAAAGACCATTGTCCGAGAAGAGATTCAACTGTCTTCAATTACTGAAAGAAGGATATCCCATGTCAAGCTTGGGGAGGCATCAGTTATGAAAGGCACATGCCAGGCCACGCCCTTGTACCAGAGTCCCGCAAAATATCTACTGGCAGGGTATGCCCATCTCTTGATGAGTCAGAGAGATGATTTTTATACCTGAGGACTCATTATTCCTCCTTTAATGGGGCCAAATAAAATGTAGTCGATCTTTTCCAATGCGCTGTGATGATAGAGCTCAGAGCCCAGTGGCCCTTGGTATTAGGAGTCCAAGGGAACACATAGCCCTTGGACCCACACTTCATTTGTGGGCTCCTGCCTCTTCTATGTGGTCTACATGAATTGGGACAGTAAGTCACCTATTACCACTGAGCAAGTTCCTGAATCTCTGTCCAGTGTGAACTTCAAGTATTTGTCATTACTTTGTGGTTCATTCTCATCCATTTTAGCTTCAGGATACATGCTGTAGCCTCATAGTCCATTACATACCATCAAATAGCCATCTCCAGTGTTCAATTTGGTGTTATGAAGCTAAGAGAGCTACAGGGAAAGGTAGCTCATGAATATCCCCAGTCCCTTGGAAGCTATCAGTCCAGGGTCTGAGGGCCATAACTGTGATGTCATGGAAGGCTGTTTGAGGCATCCCCAACAAGTCTTCAGAGTTGCTGGTCTATAATCCATCTGAGCCAGTCTAGATTCCCACAGTTTGAGTCTATGCACATCCAGGGGTTTAAAGGAAAGCACGTGGAGATCAAATTAGTGTGGTGGCTTATGAGAAAATCTTCCAACTGTAGAATTGGAAAAGTGTCAAGAAGGCAGCATTGTATGAAGGATATTACACTGCATTGGAATCGAGGATCCTGGTTTTACCACCCCATGACTTAGAACAAGCTACCCATAGTGAACATATATCAATAAAGCAGTTAGCTACACTTATCGTGTCCTTCATAAGTGTGTTGCCGTGAGATGCTCAGAATGACACCAGGAAACAGCTAGAGTAGGTAGTGTTCTTTCCATTTTACGGCTTTTGGGAACTGAGTCTCTAAAAGTTGATGACTTGCTCAGGGTCACACAGTATGTGACTGGTAAAGTTTGGCCTCACATCCAAAACTTCTAACTTCAAATGCATGCTTTTTCCACTGTAGCAGGCAGCCTCCACAACTCTTAGCCTCTACGGACCTCGCTCTCCTTATTTGCAAAAGTGAGGCCTTTGGCCCAAAATATAATGGTCCATTCCAACTTAAAATTCTGTCTCTAATGAATCACTGGCTGGAAGGGATTTTAAGAAATCACTTAGTCATATTCCTTGCTTCCAGGGGGACACTGTCTAAACTATTTTGAGAAGAAAATGTCAGATCTTTGGTTTGTTTTTGTTTGTGTTGTTTTTTTGTTGGAGTAGGTAGTGGTATGTATGGTGTCTTAACCCAGAACAGAAACGGACCCTGGAGGGTGTCTGAGTGCATTCTGGGATAAGAAAAGAAAGAGGAGCTATGGATGGTGTCAGTGCCTGGTGGGGAGAGCCCTTCTCTCTGGCTCAGGAGCAGTGCTGCTTGCCTCACTAGAAGTGAATGTCCAGTCCTGGGATCGATGTCGAAAGTAGGAGCTGAGAGTAGCAGGCATGCTTTGCTGGTTGGAAAGGAATTCTGGAAGGAGAGATCAGAGAGATGGTTACTCTGCTAAGAGGAAAAAAAGAGCTAAGTGACTCAGTAATGATCTTAAAGTTTATTAAGGGCTCCTGGAGAGAGTGACTGCAGATCAGTGGTAATGGTTCTATTTAAAGATACAAACAGAAGAATCCTTTTCATTCAGTAAATGTGACAAACAGAAAGCTGTGTTGATCTAGTTCTGACTCCACTTGTATTGGCAGGGTTGGTGGCAGAATGGGGATGGAAGGAGAAGCTTTTCTGGGAAGATGGTGCCCTTGAACCCGTGAGTCGAGTGCTATACCTCAGTTTCTTCCTTTCCTCACAGCACTGCTCTCTGCACGCTAGAGCACCAGGTTGGGTCTGGTAACCTTCGGAAGACAAAAGACTGTCAATGAACAACTACCAGCAATCAGACCAGATGACAAGTCCAGGCTACTCAGCTAACCTGATTATAATATTAAAACACTCGTCAGTCTCTCAATGTTCTTCCTGTTTCTCTCCCATGAAATAGGTGTTAGGAAAAAGAGCAAGGACTTTGGAGCCAGAAAACATAAGTGACTACCACAACTCTACAACTTATTGAGTTTGGACAAGGCATTATTTAATCTAAGCCTCACTTTCTTATCTTTGAAATGGGGTAGTAATAATACTTTAATTATTCCTAGGGGTCGATGGAGGAATATAGGCAAACATGCTACGAAAGTTAGTCTGGATCATTTGTAGGTGGTAGTACAGTGTCAGACCCTTTCCATAAATCATGAGGCCACTGAAGTTTCTTTTTATTTTGCCTTAATTCCATTCCCAGGCCCAAGTCAGAATTACGGCAGTTTTTCCATACTTGCTGTGTGTCAGGCATATAATCATGTATTTAATCTTCACCAAAATATTATAAAGTAGATCTCTTATCCCTATTTTATTATCTGGAAATTATGTTCTAACAAGAATAAGCATTTTGTCCAAGATCACATGGTAATATAAATAGCAGTGGTAAGTAGAAACCAAGACTGTTTGGCTCCAGAGCCTATGTGCTTTCAGAACTGTAGAACTTGGGCCTTTCCTAGCCCAATACAGACCCAGTGTTCTTGGTTTCAGGTTGCATTGATCTGGCAGTTGCTTGATTGGCCTCCTCAGTAAATGATTCTATACCAAGTTTTTGGGCATGGCTGGGCCCTATAGCTAAGGCTTCATCTTCACCAGCTTATCCCAATTCACACCCTAGTCTTCTGTCCTTTCCGTGTTCTGATTCCTGGGTGGCTTATAGGAACCCCTCATGCTCTCCTTGAGCTGCAGGCATATTCTTCCTCAGGAGTATCGTGCATTCTTTTTAGCTTTCTTTCAGAACCAGATAATTCTCCATAGGGACCTTATAGTCTCCACAGTTTGCCCCACTTCAACCTGTGACATGAGCCCATCAAGTCCAGATCAAATGCCCAACCCCTCAGCACATTTACTGTTTTCACTTCATTGGAAGGAAAATGTTAACCTGTTAAATGCAGCTACCACATTACTCTAGAACATCACAGAATGTGAAGTGTGAGAGTTGAGAAAGCAAGCAACAGAGGTCATTTTATAAATGCAGAAACTGAGGCCTGGAGAATTGCCTGCCCCAAATCACAGCTCTGGGCCGGAGCCAGGGCTGATGCCAAATCTAGTCAATGTTCTCTTTCCTTCCGACTTTAAAAATAGTATAAATCAGCATTTTGTCGCATCCACTTACCCTAGTCTGGTGGGGTCCCTTGGTCAGTGTTTGGAATTGAGTCTTTATCATGCTACAACATTGATCACAAGGAAGGTTTCCTTTCCTTAACATACATCCCTTCTGCTGAACTGAAGCCTATTACTCCCCAACAGGATACAAAGAACAAATTGGTCACTCTCAGCTGTAATTCACGGACGGGAAGTGTTAAGTATCCCCTTAGTTTTCTTTCTCTAGGTTAAATAATACCAGGTCTTTTTTGCTTATTCTCTTAGTTCTTGTTCTCCAACAATTTCATCATCTTTATTTCTGTCTGTTGAACTGTGTCCAAGGACTCCATGCCTCTCAAACTGTGAAGTCCAGAACTGGACAAAGATGTCTCATAAAGGTATGATAAAGTGACGATTACCTCACGGTGCCTTCAAACTGTGTTTCAGTTAGTACAGCCAACTCTCATGCTTGTGTTTTAAGTGACAGCTGGACCTCACTGGATTGTTTGCAGCTTATTATCCTCATTTGGCTAGATATTGCTTAGCCTGTGTGTGTGATAATAATCACTTCCTCCAAGTATCATTCAGAATTTTTCCTATTGAATTTTTTTTTCCTTTGTTCTTGACTATTTCTCCAACTCATCAACTCATTTGGGACTCTAATCCTATTCTACTTCTTAATTCTTAACCCAGCTACTGTCCCAAGTAGCTTAACACATTAAATGTCCCTGGAATTCACCCATATAGAAGTAGACCCCTTGGGCTTCTGGCTCCTCAAAGTAGTTCTCCCTCATGGCTCTAGGATCTGAAAAGCAAGCAGTCCACCTCCCAACACCAGGCCCTCAAACTGATCATTAGACAATGTTGTAAGTGCTGGCCGTAGTAAGAGATCATTGAAGAACCTTCCAGGAGACACATAGCTGAGGCCAAAATACTGGCCAATTCAGAAATAACCAACCAAGCCCAGATCTGACTTAGGTAAATGGCGGGGGTCTCCAAGATTTTGCTTTGGCTCAGAGATGTGATAATTACAAACATTTGCATTTATAGACCACTTTGATGTTCATTAGCTTAAGCAACTCCTCTGAAGACATATCTGCATTTGACAGATGAAGAGACTGAGTTTCAATAGAGTCAAGTGACTCTCAATATCACACGGCCAAGATTGGAACTCAAGGTTTCCTGTCTTTAAATTCCTTATACTTTGCCATATTTTAGTGTTTTAAGACCTTAGAATTCTTAAAAATCCCTGTGAGTGGGCAGGGTGGAGGAATGCTTATAAAAACGCAGAATCAGGGGCCCTGGCTCTAGGTCTTCTTGATTCATGAAGCCTGAGTGGAGCCTTGGAATGTGCATTTTAATCAGCACTTCAGAGGGTTATGAGGTTTCAGTAGATTATATTTGAATAAACCCTCTCTTAAGCTATGCTTTCTAAAATAGAATCTTTAAATGCATTTGATCTGTCTTTGTTCTGTGACCAAGCTGGTGCATAAAAACCAACCATAGACCTCTCCTAATCCACATAGTGCCTCAAGAAGGCTCCTTGTTTACTCTGGACCCATGATGGGGGCTCTCAGAACCTGCCATCCAGCCCGATTCGGTCCTGCTTCATCTTGCCAACCTGTTTACCTCCCCTCTTCCGAGTCATCTGCCTTGGCTCCCCACTCAGCTCCTGATAATCTCTGGCCCCTGATTTTGTCAATCTCTGCAGCTCTAGATCAGAAAGCCTATCTCCCTGAGGTCTTTCCAGATGCGACCATATAGAGGACCTGAACTCTGAATCATGAGGGGGGATCTGGTAACTCTCCAGGAGGTCTTTATCTGGGGAACTTCTAACCACATGCACCCTAGCTGGGGATCACTTACCAACTTTTCTAGGGGAAAGATGTACAGCCAATTCTCTCAAAGACCTTCTGGTTCTTGCAGTCTTCCCTCTCAGTAAGATCACAATTCTTTGTTACCTGAAAACCTGGATATCCAGTAGGTTAATAAGTGATGAGTGAATGGGTGGTGTGATCAATGTTGGTTGAACACCCCCAACACAACAGGCACCGTGTTGGCTCCTTTTTGTGAGTTGTGTCTTACTACCTTTCACTGATCACATCCAGGATGGTTACATATGGTGCTAAATCCCAGTCTTGGGATTATGTGTTGGTTGAACTACCAGTACTGAGCCCTACTATGTACAAGTAACTTGAGTCTTTCAGACTCACCAAATCTATGATAGATGCCTGCCTAGATTTTTTAATGTATGTTTTATTGAGGAGGAAGTATAGTCCTGAAGAAAAAGGTTTTTGGGATCAAAGCAGACTAATAATGGTTGAAAATTTATGTGAGACCTAAGTAGACTCCTACTCATGGTAGATATGTTCCACCCACTACCTCTTCTGTATTTCCTTTTTCAAGTGCAGGCATCGTCTACACAATAGGCTGGACTCTCCCACACTTCTTAAGAAACAGATTGTGATTATGGGACAGGAAAAAATAACATACTTTGACAGCAAGTAACACAGTGAGAAGAAATGTGTTTTTCCTCCACCTTGGTCTCTGCTATCTTGTGACACCCTGAAGAGAAATTTCCAAACATGAGCCTCCTGAGTGATTGTCAGATGTATACCTTGCCTTATCTCTAGCAGATGTGAGAGCTCTTTGAGAATACAGCAAGAATATTTGGGGAAAGTGATGCTTGGAGCCTTGCGGGAGCCCAGGCTTAGAGCTTTAAAATATTATCCATACATGAAAACTGAAGTTTTGCTGAAATAAACTGTTTTATGTTATAATTTGACAAGTTATGGAATAGCACTGATATTAAATGACTTGTTAAAGGATCTCCGTGTATTATGGCAAAATTCTACCCCATCCTTAATTAGGTCAAGTTAAACTCAAAAGCAAAAGGAGTCTGGTTTGCTAACCACAGTGGAAGTATTGCTTTCGGGTGGAATTCATATCCAAATTGTGTTGTCTGACTCAAGGATAATACACAGGAAACAATTTGAGGTTTTTCTTTCTTTTGGTTTTGATATTTAAGCTTTAAGGAACTTGCAGTCCAGAAACTGGCATTTGTACTGTTAACAGCTATCACAGTTATCACTAGCCAGAATGTCCCCATTTAAGATCTTGCTGCTGTTTATTGTATTGAGTGTACAGTATGCCATATATGGTTTCTAATACACCTGTGCTAGTTATGACTTATTACCAATATGAGTATCTACCGAACCATTGATCAAGGGGCCAACATGTCCTACCAGTGCACTCTGAAACTTTATCTGCTGAAAAAGCAAAATTTCCCTCCATTAATGAACACTTTTAGGAAAGCAGACTGGTTACAAGTGTCTGAAGCAGCAGAGTGACAATGCAAGTGAACTCCTATTTCTAAATTGCAGGTGATCTTGCAAAAACTGTGGGGGGGGGGTGAAGGCAGAGTTTTACATTGTAGTTTCTCATGACGATCTTCACTTTAATAATAATAGATAGCCTTTACTAAGGTCTGATTGGGAGACTCTTTACATTAATTGCTTCTTTGATCTAACAATCCCATATCATAGGTACCATTATTGTCTTCATTTTCCAGATTATGAAAAAAGTTCAGAGAGGTTAAGGAGATCACCTAAATTCAAGAAGGAATGATGGAACCATGGTTCTTTTTTAAAAAAATGTATTTAAATTCGATTTGCCAGCATATAACACCTAGTGCTCATCCCATCAAGTACCCTCCTTAGTGCCCATCACCCATTTATCCCATCCCCTCACACTCCTCTCCTTCCACAACCCTTTGTTTTCCAGAGTTAGGAGTTTCTCACGGTTTGTCTTCCTCTCTAATTTTTCCCCACTCAGTTTCCCCTCCTTCCCTTATGGTCCCTTTCACTATTTCTTATATTCCACATATGAATGAAACCATAGGATGATTGTCCTTCTCCAATTGACTGATTTCACTCAGCATAATACCCTCCAGTTCCATCAACATCAAAGTAAATGGTGAGTATTCATCCTTTCTGATGGTTGGGTGATATTCCATTGTTTATATGTATACAGCATCTTTATCCATTCATCTGTTGAAGGATATCGTGCCGAGCCATGGTTCTAATGTAGGTATGACTATGACTTATGCCAGAGACCATCCTCTCTGGACGCCATTCTTCTTCCAAAACCATTTGGTGCTTCCAGAGAGGGAAATAGTTAAGTAGTTACTCCCATTTGCTTCAAATGACAGATAGGAGCTCTTTGGGTATTATCTTTTAAACGTCTGTTGAGCATTGACTTTGTCTCAAATGGTTTAGATAGCCTAGATCCTTGAATACCCACAATAAACAAATATGGTGGGTTCTGGTATCCCTATTTTTCTGTTCTCTCTGGTCACCAAGCATTGCTTCTGTGGCCAGAGGGGCTGATGTTTTCAATTTGTGGCGTATGAGTAGGGCTAAAAGAGGGAGCCATTTGATAGTTGCAGGAAAGAAGACACAGCAATGGAAGTCCAAAAGTGTGGTCTAATCTTGGATACCATCACTCATGGTAGCTCTCTTCAGCTCTAGACCTGTTTCTTATTTCCTTTAATTAAATTGGGAGTGCCTCCTGAAGTCCCATCCATATAACGTATGAATTAGAAGCAGACATATTTCGGTGTGCCTGGGTGTCTCAGTCAGTTAAGTTTCTGTGTTTGCTTCTCCCTCTGTACCTCCTTCCCCACCTCTGCTTCTGCTCTCTCTCTCTCTCTGAAAAAAAAAAAAAAAGAAGCAGACCTATTTCTTTTTTTAATTCTGGCTCTTCCAACTAAATATCACTATTCAAATTAGTCTTTCTGACCCTCAGTATTCTGATCTATAAAATGGAGGCAGTGGTACCCATCTCCAAGTGTTGCTGTGAAGATGCAACGAGACCACACCTGTGGTATGCATAGCAGAGCACCCAAGGTGTATTGTTAGAACTACCCTTTACATGTTAGCTGTGTCCCTTTCCTTAGCTCTTCACCTGGTACTCTATATTACTAAGTTGTGTTTAACGTACTCATGTGATAACGAATTTGTTTACCTGAATTGTGTGTCTATGGAGACAGTATTGAGTAATGGTTAAGAGTATGATCCCTGTAAGCAGACTATGAAGTTAAAATCCCTGTTCTGCCATTTATGTGTAACCCTGAGCAAGTTACTTAACTTCCCAGGCCTCCCTTTCCTCATCTTAAAAATGGGCCTAACAATGAGTACTTTTCTCAAGGAGTTTTTGGGAGAGCTGAACTAGTTAATATAGGATAAGCACCTGGAAAATCACTGGCACAGAGCAAGCACTCATTCATTGTTGTTGTTATTATTACCTGCTATCTTCATGGCCTCTTGTAAGCTTCTTAAAATAACTGGTTTTGGTTAGCTGTATAGAGTGAGGCCATGAAACAGATTTTCTCAGTGCAAATGGGGCTGCTCACAGGGGCCTCGTGAGAGACTGAGTGCTGACCTTGGCCCTATTAGCACCGTTGTCTAACCAGCTCAGGCATGGGGCTGTGATGAGGATTATTGAACTAACATATGGAAAACTCCTAGTGTTAGCTCTTGGGAGGGGAAAAGGCACTAAATAAATACAGGAATTATTAAAAACTAGGAGACGACCTCGAGGGTTGCTGAGTCTTGTATGTTATTTGCTATTCTAAGAAGAAATTGGGGCGGGAAGCCAACTTCATCACCAGGTGACAAAGTGGTCTCCTGGCTGCTGTTCAAGGGACGGCAGCGTGTAGCTTCACCTAAGCAGATCCTAGGTCATCCACAACCTCTCCCTGAGTGTAGGCATCTCAGACTTCCCGCATGGACTGAGGGAGAAGGAAGAAGGTCAGGGTCCCCTGCCAGTGCTATGTCTGCACCAGGCTTGCCCCCACTCAACCTCCTATGTGACATCACCAAGGGGCTTCCTTGAGGAGAGCTGGGAGGTGGTGCTCTAAGGTAGAACCCAGGGAGCACAGGACTGATGCTGAATTGCCTTTGGTATGAGTGCTGGGGACTCAAGGGCCACCAGCAATCTGCTTCCACAGCAGGACTCCAGTCCTGGGTTGGGTCAAGCCCAGGACTCTGTTGCCAAGCTTTGACAAGTGTGTGGAGAGCACACAGCTCTCTAATTTTGGAGATGGCAGTCCATCAGTCCCTATTTACAACTTTACCACCCACCCCTGACACATTATTCTCTGCAGAACCAATGCTAACACCAAAATGAAATGTACTTAAAGTGGTCTCCAGGTATCACTTGTGAAATGGTGTATATGAGCCTTCCAAGAATGAATCAAGATCTGGCCCACCGCCACCACATAGGTTAAGGCCTCTGGCTTCCCCTTGATAGAAGTGGCATAAGATTAATTTCCATGGCTCCAAGCAGTGATTATAGAAACAGCCCATTTCCCTTTGCCACAAAATAAATAGTATCTTAGCCACGTTGTCTTACATTATGAAGTCTCAGAGGATCAGGATACCTATGTAAGTCTCATCATTCAAGAATTCAGAGCACTTAACAACACATAGCTTTTATTTATACTTTTCTGGTAACAATACAGTTTAAAAATATAAATAACTTTTCCACATATGATCAAATATGCTAGGATCTCAGTCCTTAAAACTACTAAATTAAGGTATTTATGTTAACACAAAAAACAATACTTCTGCATAAAATACTGTGAAAACGTAGCCTACCCTAAATTTGAACAGCAAGAACAGTTTGAGAAAGAAAAAAACAAGATGGAAAGGTCCACCACTCAAAAGAAAAAAATAATATTCGCTCTCTCGTGCATTCCTCAGCCAGCTCCAAAGATGCCATGCTAATCATCAAATATGAAAAGAATTGAACTCAGTAGCCTTTTAAACCTATAAGTCTTGAAAAGTAAAGATCAGAATTATTTTCTCTGACATTTAAGATTTTAGAAGGCTCTGATTAGCTTGGTTAACTTCTCCACAAAGCTTTGGCAGACCATATTGACTACAATGCAAAATATATAAAAGGTACTCCGGCTCAGTTACTATGATGGAGTATATCTTCCTCAGAGATCAGGATTAGTTATTAAAATATTTAAAGAGATGTTCCTAAGGCTGCTGGGAGGCACATCATAAGAGTAGATCCCAGTAACAATAACTTCATGAGCCAAGTGACCTCTTGAACCTGGGACAGTAGAGCATAGCCTCAGAAATAGTTGAGGGAGAAAAAGCTCAGGTAAATTTTCAGAGCCCCATTCGTTCCATGTAATCCATGTATTTCAGTGTACCCCTCAGATTAAGGAACTTCCAAGCATTTAGCACTTATTTTTAAAAATTGCATGTTTTCCAATTGTACACCTAGAACAAGGTGCATCATTCCCCCTTTGGCCCTTCTCCCTTTCTTTCCATCTCAGTCATTCTCTGCTATTGTTGACGTGACATGAATTCTCTCGTTTTTTTGTTTTTGTTTTTTGATTTATCTGCTTCTTATAAAGAGCTAATCTGCTCCAGAGAGTACCAGAGGCTGTTCTTAACCAACAATCCTATAAACTACTTTCCTTTTGCTTTTCTTATGCACCAGAGCACACCCCCCCAACATTTCAGATGAAGGCGAATGCTCAACAGTATGTAAAAATGACTACAGAAATGCTTACAATGTAATAGCAGCTTAAACTTGAAATCTGTCCATATGCATTAGAAACAGCTGTTTTACAGCCTGAGAGAGAAAATTAGAACTCTATGGCATAACTGTGGGAGAAAATGGGTCATTTCACTGTAGAGGGAGACTTGAATTCTAAAGTCCTAAATGAAAAGTTTTTGGTCGTTATGGGTATAAATTAGTAGGAGGAGCATGCTTTCAGGAAAGAAAATATAAATTCTATTTGCCCAGAAGGTGAGAGAGTTGCCAGTTAGTTCTAATAAATCCAACGAGGGAAAGGAGGCCTTTTAGAGATAGGTGACGTGATGCTTATTATTAGTGAATGTCTTGGCATGAATGCTTTTGCATCGAGTGTCTGCTGTCAGGGTCTCCTCATGAATGTTCTTTTTATGTGCTGGTATCTTTTTTCTTACACAATCTTGGTGAAGAACACTGTACTGTTGTAGCATGGAATGACCTCACTCTCTGCCATAGCTACCCTACCTAACATAGATTGGATCTTTCTTAACTGTGTTTTGTTTTTTTCATGGCACTTCTCTATCTGAAATTATTTTACTTTTGTGGCAGTTTAAGTGATTATTGTCCCTCTCTCCCACTGGAGTAAAAGCTGCATGTGTGTAGGCACATTGTCCTCTTCTATAGCCATGTCTTCTTTTCCTTAGAATTAGCTTTTCTTGTCTTCCAGAAAGATTTTCAAGATCCAACTCAGGATGCTTGGGGGATGGAACTTAGATTCAGTGGACCTCTGCAAGAATCACTCCATGGGTAAAAGGCATTTTGTTGTTGGGACACTGAGTCAGCAGAGCCAAGAACTTTCCTATAAGCTATTGCTTGGTCGTTAAGGAAACACAACAGAATACAACCCTAACATGTCACATTCTACAGATCCTCATTTACGATACACTGTGATATTTTTCACCCACTGTCTGAAGCAAGATGAGATAATCCCTGGCTGGTGTGAATTTGTTTTTTTAGCGTCTTTTTGCATTAATAGATGGAGCTTTAGGATTAAATACTTAAGTGTATAGGACAACGTACTAGCATTTGTTTTCTTTAATCAAGTCCATTTAACTCTTGGCGTGACTATGATTTTTGAAAGTACACAATGGCTCTCATAGCAGTGGGAAGCTTCATAGATAAAAGTAAGGGGAAATGTAACAAACATATTTATAACCCAGATCAAGTGGAGGCACTCTGAAATAGGAACAAAAGTAACAAAGTAGAAGACTAATATGCAGTTGCATTCATCCAGAGACTTAAAAAAAAAAGATTTTATTTATTTGAGAGAAAGCATGGTGGGGAGGGTGGGGACAGAGGGGGAGAGAGAGAGATACAGACAGGGACAAGCCGATTCTGCACCAAGTGCAGGGCTGGACATGGGGCTCCATTGCAGGACCCTGGGATCACAACCTGAGCAGAAACCAAGAATCAGACGGGTGCTTAACCCACTGTGCCACCCAGGTGCCACCTCCTTTGCCCCCACAATGTACTCTTCCCTTTTCTTTTGTAAGAAATAACAGCTGGCTGACCTTTTTGAGTAAAATGAATGAAGTCCTGAGCCAAAGGTTAGACATGCATTGCTGTGTTTAGTTCTTCTAACAACTTTATGAGGGGGTACAAATAAAAAAGGGGTTAAAAGACCCCAGTAGTTAATGAATGATGAAATGATAATGTAAGTATCTTTTAATAGAGCATAATTGCCCTAAAAAGCATTTTTTCTTCAGCTTTTAAACATTATTTATTTGAGAGCAAGAGAGAAAGAGCGTGTGAGCATAAGTGAGGAGCAGAGGGAGAGGAGAAAATCTGAAGCAGACTGAGCTGAGCACAGAGCCCAGCATGGGGCTCGATCCCATGACTCTGAGATCATAACCTGAGCCGAAACCAAGAGTCTGACGCTTAGCTGACTGAGCCACCCAAGTGCCCCCCTTTTCTCTAGCTTTTAAAATGCTGCATAGATTGAGTATTCAAATACTGTGCTTCTCTCTTTCTGTACATTTTAATATGTTTAACATCTATGAAGTAATATTTACTTGTGGTTTTAAAAAAAATCTACAGGGGGATCCCTGGGTGGCGCAGCGGTTTGGCGCCTGCCTTTGGCCCAGGGCGTGATCCCGGAGACCCGGGATCGAATCCCACATCGGGCTCCCGGTGCATGGAGCCTGCTTCTTCCTCTGCCTGTGTCTCTGCCTCCCTCTCTCTCTCTCTGTAACTATCATAAAAAAAAAAAAAAAAATCTACAGGAAGCTCCAAGATGAAAAGCAAAACTTTATCTTCCCTCAGCTTCAGTCCCCCCTCTCAATATAACTTCAGAGTTTTAAGTTTCTCATATAAGTAACTCTCTGGAAGTTTACTGGTCTGTCAAACTCTGTTGTGGTGTTACTGGGCAATATAATTTTTGACAATCTCGCCTAACATTATTTTTAAAGGCTGCATAGTATTTCCTTGGGTGGAATACCATAATTGAATTGCCATTTTTGTCTTCCTTTATGGGCATTTAGGGCACGATGAGTGTTTTTCTATTACTAAAAAAATTGCAGAAATGAACATCCTTACACATATTTCATGGGTCTTTGTGCCCTTATGTGGACATAGCAAAGCATAACTTCTCAGCATGAAGCTGCTGGGTCAAGTGAATGTATATTCTCAACATTAGTGGTGTCAGATTCTTTTCGTAAAAGGTTGTACCAGTTCATATTCCCCTATTAATTTAAACAGTTTTCAACATATAGGAGTCTTAGCTTATGTTTAAATGTATTCATTTTCCTTTTAGATGTTCATATAGTTCCCACTTGGGAAACTCCTTCACCCACCTCCACTAAGAAGCCTGCAAACTCTGCAAAATCATATGCATATAATAATTCTGTCTGAATATACTTGTCTTTCCTTCCTTATGTGTAAAGCATGTACATTTTTTTGAGAGTGGATGGTGGGGGAATGCCTTTTCAGGATCACTATTTAACTTAGCTAATTGCAATTCAGAGATTGATGCAAGAAGGCAAAGGGTTCAAGAGTGAAGTCAATTTTTCCTGAAGTTAGAAATAAATCTATAAATTCTGGTTCTATGAATTGCTGAAGAATTATTGTGTAGGGATCAATAAATCACTTCTAAAGCAGTGTTAGAAGACTGTTCTGTCTCCTCAATGCACTAGTTACAATTACATGATTAGACTCTAGGGTGCTGGGCAGGCTCATTCTTTCAGCTTTTAACATTGCAGTAAATGACCTGGCAATAGATTTAACATTTTCTTTGTAATGTCCAAAATTAACTCTCTAGTTACAGAAAGTCTCTAATTCCACCAGAATCTTATGGCTATTTAGTATTTAGGTTCTTAATCACTTAGAAATCATAATGACTAGGTACCTGGGTAGCTCATTTGGTTAAGCATCTGCCTTCAGCTCAGGTCATGATCTTGGGGTCGTGGGATTGAGCCCCCTGGCTCCCCACTCAGCGGGGAGTCTGCTTGTTCCTCTCCCTTTGTCCCTCCCCACAGCTCCTCGTTCTCTCTTTGCTTTCTCTCTCTCTCTCAAATAAATAACATCATTAAAAAAAAGAAATCATAATGATGCTTTCTTTACAAGAAGAGATGGAGAAAAGGGAGGAATTTCTACTCAGTGACATAGGGTAAACTAGAAAAATGGAGCCGTCATGATTATTGAATAACTGCATATTATGCATATTGACATCTTATTCAAGAGAGTTGCTTTTGAACAAAAGTAAATAGTTAAAAAACAGTGATTCTGCACAATCAGCTCAAAGGCTGGTTTAGTTTTAGCATATTGTTTTGTTCTTATTTCTCAACACTGAGAATAGACAATACTTACTGGGATAGAGGCAAATGAAACACCACACAGAAGCTGGAAGGCCAGAACCCCCTCTAGAGGCTTGGTCTGAGGGTGGAAATGTTGAGGAAGCCAATGGAGCTTGTGAAGACTCATACCCAGCATAAGCATGGCAGGGAGTTCCTTCTGTAGAGAGGGCTTTTCTCTCCCAACAGATACTTTTATGTGTGTGCCAGCCCCAAGCAGAAATCATGATTTTTCTTCGTCACTCTTTGGGTGGTATGTGATTTTTCTCCAAGAAGAATGTTGAAAAATAAGACATGATATCAAAAAAATGAGGGGAAAAGGAGGGTATTCAAAGACTATCAAAACATATTTGCAGAATTTTATGAAAGTTTTTCTTGAGTTAAGTGACAAAATTTTAAAGAATTTCTTTTAAAGTGCTCAAATAATTGCCCTACTGAAAACTTAAATTATACTTCATTGGGTTTGAATTTTAGCATGTGATTATGTAACAGACATTTTTAAAGTTAGAGGTTCTATGTCAATGAAATGAGGCTAAAATGTGAACTTGAGCAAAGAAATAGTAGAAACTTTAATACAAAGGAAAGTTAGTGATGAAGATGATTTAATTTAGAAAGTCTTCCTTTTAGAGGAAATACTCTAATGTCACCTATTGACCTAGGTTTTTGTACACATATGAAACAGTTTTTAAAGACACGTTTTATGGGGTGCCTGGCTGACACATTCATTTAAGCATCCAACTCATTGTTTTGACTCACTCCTGATGTCAGGGTCATGGGATCAAGTTCTGCATTAGACTCCATGTTGAGCATGATCTCTGCTTGAGAGTTTCCTTCTCCCTCTGCCCCTCCCTGCTGTGCACACACTCTCTCTCTAAATAAATCTTTAAAATACACACACACATCTATTGTTGTGATGATTTGCAAACATGGAAATGTAGCATTTTGTGTGCTGAACACAGCTCCATTTAACAGCTAATATCTCCAGTAAACTAACCTACTTTAAAAGCCCCTAGAAACCTCAAATGTTATCTTGATTAAATTAGGCTAATTTAGTAAATGCATCATAATTAAGAGGATTATGTCATTCTTTAGTGTTTAGCACACCAGGCATTAGATGTTTTGTTCCACTTTCACACATCAGCTGTCAGTTTGCTTTTTGCTTGCTAAAAGAAAGATCATGGCAGCAGTCATCGTAGACTCAATTGTCCATCCAATTCTTGAATTATCTCTACAAGATTCCTGCCTATTTTCCTCCATCTTCAACATAGTCAATAACCAGGAACTCCCTCATTCCAATCTATCCCATCTTTAGGCATAGGGAATAATTTTGGTCATAAGAAACCTTAGGGAATTTCTTTAGAGCCTTTAAAATCGACTTAACACAGTACTTGAACAAGTATTTTTAAGCCTAACTTCAAATAACCTGGAGAAACTATGGACCAATGGAATAGTAAAATCTGGTGGGACACTAGGATATTCTTGCTCAAAAGAATTGAGAAAAGGTATGAGTGTGGAACAATATTTATATATAGCATGAACTCCCTCCACCTTTTTCTATCACAGAGTAATTGTTTTTCTCAATATCCATAAATTGCCAGAATGATAAGGTAGTATAGAAAGGCTTTTTCTTTTCCTGAAAGGAAAGCGTGACCTGTTGGCCACAACTCTTCTTGTCACAAACAATTCTTGAGGAGCCCCCAAGAGAGCAGTGGCTGAGGTAGAAATCATGTTCTCTAGAAGTCCTGATATCCATGTAGTGAGCTCAGAATGAAAATCCTGCTCTAGGGATCCCTGGGTGGCGCAGCGGTTTAGCGCCTGCCTTTGGCCCAGGGCACGATCCTGGAGATCTGGGATCGAATCCCACGTCAGGCTCCCGGTGCATGGAGCCTGCTTCTCCCTCTGCCTGTGTCTCTGCCTCTCTCTCTCTCTCTCACTGTGTGCCTATCATAAATAAATAAAAATTAAAAAAAAAATCCTGCTCTACAGGACAAATTTTGGATACACTGTTCTTTCCAGGCATAGCAAACACATGTAACCATTATTATTGGTTACATTTTTTAAAAAAATTATGAAAACAGGCATTTTCATTTGCTGTGCAAGCAAAGGAACTATTATAATTTCCTCTAACTAGCAAATATCATATGCTACTGCCTCCCCCACTCCCCTTCCCCCCCTTCCACCCCATACCACTTAATAGTTTTAGAGGTTTGTTTGGTTTTGTCTTTTGCCAAGTCTTTAAGTGCCTCTGAAGCCAATTTTTAAAAGTCATGTATTGTGCCATTAAGGGAGCTTTTTGGGGCATGGAGGATATAAGCAGTAACTGATGGAATGTAGCCAGGTGGTGGGTGCTCTAATTCTAATCAGAAAAGAGAGCTTTCTTCATCGTGAAAATCCCTATCTTTCAAAGAAATAGATCTAAGTCTGTATCCAATCATCACATTAATTTTAACACTTAAAAAAATCGAGTCTGATTGAAATGAAATGCCAGCCTGAGGTAATTTGCTCTGAAAAAACCAACTGAAATGAAACAGGCCAGTTAATTTGTTATTCAAATAACCAAATAAAACAAGGTATAATTAGTCCTGACTTCCTGTTCTTGCTCATATACCTGAGGCCCCTCCCTGCTCCAGCTCCACACACTCAGAATCTGAGGGAAGCAGGGAGACAGCTTTCTTGGGAAATGGCTCACTGTTCTACAAACTCACAAGTATGTATTGGATCCAAATTGTTGGGAGGAGGACAGATGCTATTTAGAGAATTACCTGTGTGAATCAGAATCAGAAGGGTGGTTTGCAAAGTGGTGTTTGCAGGGTATTTGAGACTCTTTCAGGAAATTAATTCAGGGACCCTGTCAGATATTCAGTTCAGCTTTTTGTGTGTGTAGGTGCATGGTATGGTGGGGTGTGTGTGTGTGTATAAAATGTGACTCAATATTTTGATGAAAGCATTCACTATTTAGTTGATGGGATAGCTGGTGGTGCAGGACACATGAGCACTCACCTGCTAACAATAGAATTCCTTCTATACTTAATTTCTCATTGCCTAATTCAAAGAGTTCCTTCCTTGCTGGATACCTCATTTATTATAGTTCTTCTTGGAAAGCTGACCTCTAAGTGCAGACAGCTAGAAGGAACATGACATAAGAACAAGGGAAAAGCATTTAGAAGAGGGGGTGGCTTTGACACGAGTTAGCTGGGAAAATTTTGGAAAAAGAAAGCAAACCAGTTTCCATATGTACTTACTGACAGACAAGGCCAGTGTATGGTTGAACTTTGCTTGCACTCAGCTCTGTTTTTCGTGTTTGTTCTGTAGTTCCTAGGGGACCAAACTAGCCATGCTTGAGCATCGTTAGACTAGAGTGGGGCCAGAACAGTGTGTGAGGAGGCCAATGAGCTCCCCTACACCTCATCCAGATTGTCCACCAAATCCGATGAGAGGCTGAAGCAGCCACCCTTGCCTGCTGAGAGCTTGGCTCAGCTGAGGAGGCCTCATCAACCAGCGCAGTGTTAGCTGAAGTCTCCTTTGGAGAGGAGAGAGAGAGAGAGACACCTTTGAATTGAAAGCTGAAGTTGCAGCTTTTTCAGAAAGGGATATTTTCCCTTCATTTTCTATCCCCGCTTTGATCTATTTTCTCCTCCCTTACCCCTAATCATGATTAGCCGGCAGCACAATTAAGGCAAAGAATTAAGGTACTAATAAACTAAGAAAAATTGTAGACAAAATCTGTACTTTGATTTGGGGGAAAGATATTCCATTGTTGAGGAAAAAAATTGTATTCAATGTAATTGTTTGTCAAATGCAAAGAAATCACTACTAGGCGTGCTAGCGGTCTATACCTGAACTGTTTAACATGGGTTCCTGTATTTATGTAAGGTTGAAGACACCAAGAGGACTCGTTTCCTATTTCTGCTTTGGTTTTCGTCCTTTCAGGTTTCGTAATTCTGAGGTAATCGTTATATCTGAATGGACACATTCCAAAAGCCTAGAAGACTGACAGCATTGTCTAACAAAACATCTCCCATTTTATTTCCTTTGGAATGCACTCCAAGTTACAACAATAGCTAGTAATTACCTGCCATAACTGTAACAACAAAATAGCTGAATGTGCACCTCTAGCTGTTTTATGCATGCAATCTCTCATTCTCAGGCTCTCTTTATAATCCATTCTTTCCCTTAATGCTTTGAAGGCTTGGAAACATTCAGTACAGATTTTCACAGTATAGGAAACTTTGAAGTATGACTTGTCAGGTCATGCTGACTTGTGTGCTTGTATAGAGGATTGGTAAGGAGGAATCTTTTTTAACAGGTGTAACAAGAATTTGTGAATGGGTGACAGGAAGGTTGGGAACTTTTTTTCCCTCTAGAGACTGTGAAATTTACTTTTGTCTGCTCCTGGGAATCAATCACATTCGCAGAGAGTCAAAATATCCACTAAAGCCAAAATGACATTTTCAAGGTGCTCTTGCAGAAGAGTATAAAAGTAGGAGAGCTGTATATCCTGGCTAACCTGGCACAGTCCCCATTGTTTCCTGTAATTACTGTGGTGTGGTAGTCTGTTTCTTTTTCTGAAATAACCTGTCTTGAACATCATATTATATATTGACGCTGAGCATTTTCCAAAGGAGGAGAAAACCCCAGTAATTCCAAGTGTCATGGCAAAATGGCTGCTTGTCCAAAAAAGAAAGAAAAAAAGAAAATTCTTAGAGTCAACAGTCAAGGATAGATGGGAGGTTAACAGCATTTCATATTGATTCCTGTCTAAGAAAATAGTTCATAACATAGATAATTAAATCAGGCATAGCAAATATGTTCAACTCAAGTGCCAGCTCTATCTAAATGGTTGGTAGTGGTTACCCAGAGCACATTTGAGAAGGACTCTGAAACTAAGTAAGGGGGCCAGTGGGAAAAGAAGGTTTTACCTTATTAGTGATGTCTGTCATGAGCACTGGAAGAGATAGTTGTAGGCCAGGTATTAAATGTCACTATTGGAGAGTTAGATGGGATGTTGGTGACAGTTTAGCCTAAAGTGTTTCCCAAAATGTGTTCCGTGTAACATTCATTAATCCTTCAACATGATTCTCAAAGCATGTGTTCCATAGTCAAGAAAGATTGAGAATGATGCCTGCCAGTTTTCCTCTTGTGGAAATTTAATGTATACTGGCATAGTCAATGTTCTAGAAAGTTCTGTAGTAAAGACAGATGTTTAACTTTGTTTAACTCCTTGTTCCATGAACCTGTTGGGCCACAGAACCTTTTTCAGTGGTATCTGTCAACTGGCTGCAAAACTACTCTCTCGGGACAGAGGAAACACTGGTCTAGTTCATGCCTCACATTTCATAAATAAACTCAAGCCCCAAAGGAGAACAACTGGATTACATTAAGCTTAGCTGGTCTATTGACCAGGTAAAACCAGAATCCTGGATGCTGATTCCCAGCCCCAGGGTCCTTTCAACTATATCACCAGTGTGGAAAATACTGGAAGCAATCTAAGATTTTAATAGCTTCAGCAGCACAAACACTTAGTTGTAGATTCTACTTGCCTACTTTTATAGTTGTTTTTTAAGCTTAACACCTATGTGCTCCTAGTGTCCAGATATGAAGTTACCTCTTATGGTCAAAACAAGATAAACTCCTTTTAGAAGTTCTGTTTTATTCGGGCTGCTTTTTCTCCCCCCTCTGTTTTATCTTTCTTTCTTGAGAGATAAAGTGATTATGAGAGGAAAGAATTGATAGACATGAGTCTGGTTTTGGTTCAAAAGCTATTTTATCATTTCCTGGGCTTTGAATTTCAAAAAGTCAATCTATTTTTGGTCTCTTTTCAACTAGAAGGTTAGAGTACATCTGTTCTCCGCACAAATTTAGCTATTGGCCTTCAAGCTAAGCAGTCATGAAATTATAGCCATAGTAAATTTAGACAAGGAATAATTTCACTTTGGTCTGCCTGTAAATCCACATGACAGAGTAAACATGGTGTGTCTTGTGGTTAATGTGAACACATGTAAAAAATTAAGAAATACTTGGTGACAAGACAAAGAATATTCCACAAAAATTAATTGGTGTTTAATTGAGGATGTATGAAATGCAGTATTTACAGATGGCCTGATTTCAAGCTTAGACATAAATACAATTCAGCTTGGGCAAAAGTTCCTAGTTTTGGTGATTCTTCATTTCGTGGCCGACCACTGCTATTCCTGTGGGAGAACGGAACACCTGGAAAATAGAACCCTTGCTGACTTATCTGGGTTTGTTTTGTTTTTTTTTTCTTACCTACGTTTGATTTCCATTATAATGGCATTTAAAAAACTAGTTCCTTGAGTTTTCTTCAAGCATGTGCTTCTATGAAATCATGTGGCTGCTGGCACTTAGGAAGAAGGGGGCAGTTGCCGGCTAACTTTGCCTTCCTGTAATCATTGGTATCCCTTTGAAGATAAATATTTCCAGGAAGTACAAATCAGTGGACTTGGAAGCAAAGTAGAGATACATCTTTTCAACGTAACTTTGTTTCTCCAAGAACGTAAGGAAAGTGAGGTGTAGGAGAAAATAAAAAAAAACTCTGCTGTTCTTAAAAGTTTTTACTTAATAAGCACCTCATTATTCTATTAACTGATTCCCAATACCATTTTCCTTAGACTTGGAAAATATTAGCCAAGATTCATTGAAGCCCTGTAAATTTTATAAATCGATTTTTGTGTTGTAAAACTTGTTTGTATTTAAAATACAGGGCACAGAAAATTTCCATGATACATAGTTGTGGTTCAAACAGGGAAAGATGCTGAAACCATCAATCATAAAACCTGTAATTCTGTTTACATGACAGTGTTAGATAGTACTAGTTAACTGTTAAACCAAGTGATACCATATGTGATTTTTAAAAAATATAACGTACTAGTATACCACACTGGGTAGCATGTATTCTACTTTGTCAGTGTATTTCATAGTCCCTTTTATTTAACAACTGAATTTATTGTCATAAAAATCTACAATATTGCCCTATCTTGGAGAACCAGAGTGTGCTGGGCTTTCCCAGATGTACATCCCATTCCGCATTACAGTCCTGAGCCCCACAGCCAGTTGCCAGAGTCATAAGAGAAGGAAAAATGGAAGGTCACATCAGGGGGTCAGTTTTAAAACTATCTTACACTACCCAAGAATGGAAATGATTGTGGTTTTCAAAGGCAGCCGCTTGTTCAGAAGCAGCTGCAGTCCCCCTGATTTTAGTTGGCTACCCTGTGACCCCTTTGGATTCCCAACCGAGTGTTTTGTGTGACTGTAGTCAGATAGAGCCATGTTCCTCCAACAGTGCAACTCTGACCAAATCGGAGGTTACATTTAGCTTCATCTTGAAATGTAGAAAGCGAACAATTAAATATTGAACTTTTCTATGTAAAACACCTTCTTGAGTTTCAACCTTACTGTATCCTGCTGGTGCCATAACATGATCCTTGAATTTTTGGCGCCATCTCACTTTTAGGCTGGAATGTTTGAAAAATCCTGAGAAAAAGACATTAAGGAACAAGAAGAAATATATATATATTAAAACAATGTAGATTTCAAAATCCCATCACAGAGCAATATAAAGAAATGTGCCATCTTACAGAGCTTTAAATACTACAGTTCTTTTTTTTCTGTTATCATTTATGAATAAAAGAAGTTTCAAGGCTTGTGAAATTCATCAACATTATTCCCTCTCTAACAAATTAAATTCAACCTAAGTATTCTATCCAAAGCAACTTTAATTTGTAAGGATGAAGCCATAACCAATTTTGAAAGATTTTTGAAAGCAGTGCATGCTTCCACGTGATAGAAGAGTCTCCATTCATTAGATGAAATGCATTCAGCATTTCCTAGGTCTATAGTGGGGTTTTCTTATCTCTTTAGCCCTACTACTAATCTCCTGAAATAAACCCAGTTTAGCTGACATCTGTACCTCCCAGTCAGTTTTTGAATTAAAGTCAAAGTGCAGGGCAGCCCGGGTGGCTCAGCGGTTTAGCGCCACCATTAGCCCAGGGCCTGATCCTGGAGACCCGGGATCAAGTCCCACGTTGGGCTCCCTGCATGGGGCCTGCTTCTCTCTCTGCCTGCCTGCCCCCCCCCCCCTCTCTCTCGTAAATAAATAAAATAATAAAAAAAAGGTCAAAGTGCAATAAACCCGTTGATGAATGAATGAATAAGTAGGACTATCTCCTCACCCTTTTACACTTCATTTTCAATTAATGCAAGGTTAGTTTCATGCCCTCATAACAACCAGTTATGAGACTGACAACCAGCCTCAACTGGCTTACTCCTCTATGAGCAACTCTTAAATTCTTTCAAATGAGGATTTACTATACGAATTTTTCAGTGTTTGTGTCTCAGCTTCCCATTGCATGGCATTCACATAGTTGCTTACCAGCTTCACCAGATTAGAGAGGAAGAATCAGTAACCTTGTTAAAATTTATATCTATAATAAAAAGTTTGATGAAAGATGAAGCTAAATGTGTTGAAGAAAATGAAGTTGTGAAAATTATCTGGATTTAATTGTCCCTGTTCTTTTTTTTCATATTTACACATAAATGAAAATAGCCTATATTTAAAGATAAAATGAAAACTGCTTCACAAGGTTTTTGGGAAACAGTGCCATATTTGCAAAGTACATGAAATGTAATAGGCATTGAATATGTATATTCACTCTCTCTATTTGAATTTATATAAATCCTTATGACTATCATAGTTCCAAATACTGTGTCCTCATCCTAAGTTTGAGATTATAATTATATATTTTAGCCATTTTTATAGTTGAAATGTAGTATAGTCAAGGTTTGATTGAAGTTGAAATTTATTAGAAGTACACAATGGGAATGTAGATAGTTGGATTTTGACTTTCTAATATACTAGCCAGTTTTTCACCCACTAGATAAATGGCTTCCAGGTATAATAAATGGAATGAAAAAAAAATTCACGGGTGTTCTCAGGAGGAATTTTATTTAAGTGGACTCTCTTTGCTATATTACATACTTCCATATATGCTCTCTCTCAACCAAATCCTCTCGCTGCTGTTAAAATAGAAACAGCTTCCAGGATCTGAAGAAAAGGGAGAATGTATCTTCCAAGAGCATGGCAAATGTGTTTCATTAGATTTCAACTTCAGTTGCTTTGCACCCTGCCCAAACAGCCATGCTGAGAATTCTGAGACATTCGGTTTCACTAGCAAAGAATACTCAGATCAATTATTGATGTCTGCCACAGGATATGCAAAGAGGATAGTGTCATTACCTGTTCTATGCATTTACTAAACCTCTGTTTTGTCCTATTTTGTAGGCCTAACATTGTAGCTTGTCATACCAGAATTGCTTTTCCTAAGCTGTACTGCCAACCAGAATTACTTATTTATTTATTTAATTTAAATATTAGTTAACATACAGTGAGTGCAGTATTGGTTTCAGGAGTAGAATTCAGTAATTCATCACTTGTGCTCATCACCCATCTAGCCCATCCTCCACCAACTCCTTCCTTTAATCCTCAGTTTGCTCTGTATAGGTAAAAGTCTCTCATGGTTTTTCCTCCCTCTCTCCTTTTTTAATTTTCCCCCTTCCCATATGTTCATCTGTTTCTTTCTTAAATTCCACATGACTAAGATCATATGGTATTTGTCCTTCTCTGACTTATTTCACTTAGTATATACACTCTAATTCCATCCACATCATTGTAAAAGGCAAGATTTCTCTTTTTTTTGATGGCTAATATTCCAGTGTGTGTGTGTGTGTGTGTGTGTGTGTGTAGCACATCTTTATTAACCAGAATCTTTTTTTTTTAACCAGAATCTAATATAGGAAAAATTTCAGATCAAAATTTAATCAACAAACCTGAGGTTTACCTCTTCTTTGAAGAAAACTAAATATTTTGAATCCTTTCCAGGAAGCTGATAGAAATATGACCTTAAAGAAATCTAGCAAAACAAGCATGCCATGACACATCTCATCCATCTACTCTGTTGCATCAAAACTTTAAATCTCCAGGACTCTCTTAGGTTAGATAAGAAAGTGATTTGTATTTGATCTGCTACATAAAGAATGGACAAAGCTGATTTCCTCTTTTGAAGTAGATTATTTTGAGTTTATTTTTATGCTTTTTAAATGCACTTCAGTATGAGCTGGTGAGAGAAGATACACTTCTCTCTGTATACATCCGAAGGCAAAAACTATAATAGGTCTTCTTATTTCAACTATCTATTCAATCCTTTCTCCTTCATTTGTAAGCCAATCCTTCTTTGATTAGTTTAGTGCTTTAAAATGTAGGTTTTATTATTATTCAGGCAAGGTGAGGCCAACAGATAAGGACTCAGCTACCATCAATAGTTTGTTATTTGCAATTTCCAAGAGTAAAGAGCATGCTACACCATGGGGGCACCACAGGGGAATCAGGAGGTGCCTCCTGCAATGGGTGTAGATGAGGGGGAGGTGGGCATGGATAGGAGCTTTACTGTAATATCTGCAGGAAGAAATGGGTGAAGCAGGGTAAGCACATTTAAGATTGGCTAGTTTGAATAATTGGAGCAAACTCTGCGGCCTAGAGGCTGCTATCCCCTAGTATTTTGCTCTCTGGTTCTGGGGTGATTAGAACAGAGGCACTGTAGTGAGGAGAGCCCAATAGAAGAGGCGATGAAGATGTGGCTCTAGACTGATTAGCTTTCGTGTGAAAGCTGTGCTCAAAGGAGTCCTTTACTGTCTTTAAGAGTTGGCTAGCCTTGGGAGGGGCAGTTTTTCTGGGATCAGCATGGCCCAGGTGTCAAAGCCTCAGAATTACAGAAAATAAAAAGGCATGATTTATATATTCCACATACCCAACATTGTGTTGGGACACATATCACACTTATTAACTTAGTAAGTTAAAAAGACCAGGTCTCTAACCTGGAAAAAGTTAGTCTAGTAGGATAGCGAGACACATGAAGAACTGGTTTCAAAAGAAGTTGGGAAATATGGTAATGATAAAGACAAGGTGCTAACCATGGACACATTTAAGGACCCAAGGTGGGTAGATAGTCTTAGAAACATTATTATTCTTTAGTATATTTCAGAGAAGAGAAGCCATTAATTACTTGGATCTTTCATCAAAGAATTTTCTGTATTATTTCTAGAAAAACTTTACAGTCTTTTTTTTTTTTTTTTTAAGATTTTATTTATTTATTCATGACAGAGGTAGAGACAGAGGCAGAGGGAGAAGCAGGTTCCCCGCAGGGAGTCCAAAGCAGAACTTGATCCTGGGACTCAGGGATCACGACCTCAACCACTGAGCCACCCAGGTGCCCCTAAATGCAGTCCTAAATATAAAACACTTCCACTTCATCAAGAACCAGAGATTTGTGAAACCTTACAGCTATAAAGTCTCATGTCCTTGTATATGTGAGGAATCTGAACCAGGAAGGCTAGCTGACTTTTTTAAAGTCACAATCGAGCCTCTGTGCGATGCCATTGCTAGCTTCAATGTGTAAATGGTTCCAATCATAAATTAAACACACATTTATCTCAATATTGGCCAGGAACCATGCTGCCCTTTTTGTTGCTGCAGGGAGTTTGCCATCTAAATATTTGCAATTTTTCCCCCTCTTGAGTCACACCCTGTCTTACCACATTTTAACAACCTAGAACTGGTCACTTGACAGGTACTTATATCAGTAACAATCTGACTTTCCCTGAGTGTCAAAGCAGTATAAATGACTCATATAAATTATTTGACAAATTTCATCTTTTCTCTGTACTATGTCTTTTATACATTATAATCTGAGATGCTTTTTAAATTTTATTCATGGAGCTGGAGACCAAATAGCATGAGTATTTAGAAAGCAAAAACCAGATCAGTGTAATGTTTTTGTAAGCACCAACCATTCTACCATATGCAATTATTGAAGACTGGATGAACCACTTCAAAAGACAAAATGGGTGTTAGACTGTTGCAGAATATGCAATTGTTGCCTTCATCTTTCTGATATTTTATTTTTTTTAATTTTATTTATTTATTAGAGAGAGAGACAGGCAGAGGGAGAAGCAGGCTCCATGTAGGGAACCCGACATGGGACTCGATCCCAGATCTCCAGGATCACCCCTGGGCTGAAGGTGGTGCTAAACTGCTGAGCCACCTGGGCTGCCCTTTTTTTTTTTTTTTTTTTAAGATTTTATTTATTTATTCATGAGAGACACAGAGAAGCAGGCTCCATGCAGGGAGCCCGACACAGGACTCGATCTTTCTGACATTTTAAATTCTATTTCTAATATTTTATTGTGCTCACTGATTAGTTTCTTTAGCATCATACATATCACCACTGCCCAGATTATAATTGGTCTCAATTTATCTTTAGAAAACTGCAGATTCTATGGGATAGGTTTGCTAGAACATACACATGGAAAGTCAGTAGAAAAAAAAGATGCAAAATTTGAAAGAATCTCATGGTCAAGTAACTTGAGTAAATACTAGATTAGACAGCCTTAAATTTCTTCTCTGAAGGACTTTCAGGGCCTTTTATAAGAAAATGTGAATTGTAAACATCAATAAATGATACATCTTCCAAATCTGTTAATCTGTAGATCCTCCACTATTTGGTTTTTCATGGAAAGCATATTCTAAAGTTACAAGTGGCAGATAGTATTTTTAAAGGTGTACAATACACTATGGATCAATAAAAAAAGTTCTTTTTTTTCTGCAATGAGGAAGTCTATTTTCTAGGTGGGAAAATAAGGCATAAATGCAGTAGACCTCAAGCAATGGTATGAGGAAATAATACAGAAACTGTCACAAAGTGCTGTATGATCAACTGTTGGATGAAAGATACTAAGATTTGTTTAGTATAGAGGTGGGAGTAACAATATAATTTTACATGCACTTATGTGCAAGGGACCAGAGGTATAAGACACATTAAATATGACTGCTATATTAAAGAAGTGAATAACCTAGAGGGAGAGCCAGGACTCAATGATGCAGGTTGGAATGGTCCAAACCTAATAGACCTAAACTGCATAATCTTTGTGTGCACATGAGTTACTTAGAGGATCTGAACTGATTGAATAGATTTGGGACGAGGATCAAAATCTGCATTTCTGATAAACTCCCAAGTGACACTGATGCTGTTGGTCCAAGGATCACATTTTGAGGAGCGAGAAATTAGAGCAGGAGTTGGCAATTTTTTTCTATAAAGTCCAGATGGGAAATATTTTAGGATTTGTAGGCCATATACCCTGATGCAACTACTCACCTCTGTCACTGTAATGCAAAGGCAGCCAGAGACAGTAATATGTCAATGAGTGAGCATGGCAGTATTAAAAACAAAAACAACTTGACAGACTCTGGAATTTGAACTTTATGCAATTTTCATATATTATAAATTCTTCCTTTAACTTTTTGCAAAAATTAAACATATGAAAACCATTCTTGGCTCATGGGCCATACAAAAACAGGTGATGGGGCTGCAGGCTGTAGGTTTGCTGATCCAGGAGTCAGAGGACAAGACAGACACCACACTCCTTTGGGTAGTTGGCAGTGGTTTCCTTATGAAGCATGTCTAATCAAGCAATTGCTCTTGCCGTCTCTTAAACCTTCATTGTATTTTTCATGCTTAATTTTCCCTCCAAAATGTTGGTTTGTATCTTTTTCATGGAAGATAAAGACCCTCAACTAGTTGCAGAGTTTACCAGGCTTTATTCTATTACCTGTAATGTGTTATGCAGTGCCTTCCACATAGAAGGTGCCTAGCAAGCATATGGTCAGTTGAAGGAGCCTTTAGCTTGGCTGTAAGGAAGAGTGGTTCCTAGGTGGTTTTAATGAAGAGGGAAGGAGATAATTCTGAGGAAGAGAAAGGATAGGCAAGGGAAAATTAGCAAGTGATACGTGAGGACCATGTAGGAAATAATAAATCCATGCAAATATTTAATGGAGGATTAATATAGGAAAATGATTAAAAAATAAAACCAGGGCCAGGTCTATGAATGGCTTCCATGACAGATCTGAAATGTAGAGACATACATAGGGAGGAGCTTTAATCTGATACAGAATAGAGAAAGAATGTAGTTTACTGGAGATGGCAAAATCAGTTAACTTAATCCATAGTCAGTTATCATGGGTGAAGATCTGGTCTATGACTGTGGAAAGAGAACAGTAAAGGAGGAACTAGAAGATGACTCTAGGCTTGAATGTTCTGTGAAACTTTATGAAGACAAAGGAAATGGGACACCTGGGTGGCTCAGTTAAGTGTTTGCTTTTGGGTTCAGGTCATGATCCCAGGGTCCTGGATGGAGCAGCACTGGGGGCCTGCTCAGAGGGGAGTTGGCTTCTCCTTCTTGCTCTGCCCCACCCCCCACTCCTGCTTTCTCTCTCTTGCTGGCTCACTTTCTCTCAAATGAATAAAAGCTTAAGAAGACAAAGGAAACTACAAAATGCCCCAGAATCCAGAAATACTGTCCTTTTCAACTGTCTCAGAAGTAATACATGTTATGTTGCAGAGGATGCTTTGTTGGCAGGGTGGTGGTGGTAAATGTCCTACCTGTTCTTTTAGGAGTAACTTCTACTTAATTTTTAATCTAGTTTCTGGTGTTAATACCCCAAGTATTAGCAAACTGGTTTTATTTTCAGATTAAATACAGATAAATACCTAAGCTATGCTACCAAAGTACAGAGTAGCCTTCAATGCCATATTTTTACAAAAATAGGCAAAGTCCAAAGAATTTTATAGAATATACGACTTAGAGGAAATCTGAGTACTGATTGAGGAGTAAAATGGACAACACTGTCCCAGAGACTTCAATGCTTTTCGTTTTAAGTGGCACATTCCTACATATTTCTTAAAAATCACATTTAGTGGAGGTTTTAGGGCAGCTTCTTCTTCTTTTTTTTTTTTTTGTAAAAACCCTGTTGAGAGTTTGAGGTGTTTGGGGAATAAGGCAAATGTGAGAGTGAGAATGAGAGCGTGTGTTAAAACAGTCTGGCAGCTTGCTGCCTCCTACACCGAGGTCCTGGTTGTTTGGAAAAGGAAAAGTGCTGACCAGCAAGAATGAATTACAGCACAACCTACATTTCCCTACCTCGCCGAGGCCAGGCCGTCTGCTAGAAAGTTTTGTAAATATCAGAAATGTGGAAAGCATTAAATCTGTTATTGCTCAGCTGATCAGAAGTCTTAGGGTCAACAAAAAATATTGCTGCCTGTGATTTTTTAACATGATCATTTGTTCCCCTTGGTACATTAGATATTTTGAGCATTATGTTTGTGTTTCCTATTTTTCTTAAGGTAAGAATGATAAAGTTGTAAGGAGCATCTATGATGAAACATTTTATAAGATCCTTTGAATTTCTGTTCCTTATATTTTGTGACTAAAATGGTTTTTACAAGTTTGACAATATCCCTTATTTCAAGGTTGATAAAATGTACAAGATGCTTTTAGGAAGAAAACCTGTGGGAATTGTCTAGTCCTTAATTTCATGGTCTAAAATGTAGAGTTTCCCTTAGTAACATTGACACAGATTTTTTTTTTTTTTTAATCAAATGAGTATCTTATTACAGGGCATTAGCCTTTTACTTCTGCTATATTATTTTAAACATCACCATTTCCTTTCTTTCTCTCCTGTCCTTTGACCTCCATTTGGCCTGCAGATGGTTCTGTGAGGGGAAAGAGCTACACAATACTCCAGATATTCAGATCCGCAGTGAGGGTGGGGACCTCCACACCCTGATCATAGCAGAGGCCTTCGAGGACGACACAGGTCGCTATACCTGTCTGGCTACAAACCCCAGCGGCTCCGACACAACGTCTGCAGAAGTGTTCATTGAAGGTAAGTGGAGGTACCTGATTTAAGGGGAAAGACAAGGCCTGAGAGCTTGAGTAAGGCTTCACTAGGAACATGCTTTTCCAATGCAAAAGACAGAATGGCATTGTGATTCAAACCTCATTTCTCATGAAAATTTTATATGAATTGAATAGTTCTGACACTTGTGCATACATCACATATGCCTAATGTCAATATTTGTTCCTTTTAATTGAAAACATTTCAGCTACATTAACTTGAATTTATTTAAAATATGAAGTGTCTTAACTTATTTTTGGTTTCTCTAGTGCATAGAGAATGGGAATGTATTAAAATACCATGACTATCAGCCAGATAGAGTCTAACTCTAAATGATTTAGGAAATCATTCATGGAAATGCTAAATGATAAAATATTTTTAAATGTTCTCATTTTTATTCTAGAGTTTTTCTTCTTTTGTCAAGATTCTGTTATTCCTTCTAAATGTACTATGAACTTGCAATGACTAGGTGAAAAAAACCTCAAGAATTGGTGTTGTATTAAAAAGGGATAAGCATGGGCAGCCCAGGTGGCTCAGTGGTTTGGTGCTGGCCTTAGGCCCAGGGCGTGATCCTGGAGACCCAGAATCGAGTCCCATGTCGGGCTCCTTGCATGGAGCCTGCTTCTCCCTCTGCTTGTGTCTCTGCCTCTCTCTGTCATGAATAAATAAATAAAATCTTAAAAAAAAATAAAAAAAAAATAAATAAAAAGGGATAAGCAGAGAGTAGAATATTTCTTTTGTTCTTGGCGAGACTCAGCCTGTGGGGAAATTAGAAAACTTGACATAAAAGTATACAGTTTTAAGTTATTTTTGGATTTTGATCAATAACAATGATTTAAGTTGGAAATGTTTTAAGCACCACAGTGTACATATTGTTTCTAAATCCATAAATTGATGAATACTCTATTAATTGGTTGCTTTTCAAAATAATAGTTAAAATACAAAAAAAATTAAAATCCTTGAGGTCTCTATTACCTCACTCTTTATCTTTTTGTGTTTCTTTTTTACTGTTTAATTCCACAAAATTTCATTATTATTTGAGATAGAAGAAAGCAAGATATGAATCCTAATTTGTAGCTCTTTAAGGCTTGACCAAAAAAGTAGTTTTAGAGAAATTATTACTGCTGAGTAGACATATGTACCTTTACTTTTAATAAAAGGATCCTCTGCGTTGTCTTTGAATGCAAACATCTGTGAGCTCCTCAAGGGACCTTGTCCTGTTAATGAAAGAAAACATTTGGTATAGAACAATAAGTAATACTTCAGTGGCACTTACAAGTGTGCATGTACTCATGCGTAATGATTTAAACTTCCCTGTAAGCCTATGAGGTATTAATGTTGTCTCCTGTATGTGGGTAAACTGAGACCCAGAGAGGTTAAAGCAACTCTTTCAAAGTCACCACGTGAATTAAACCCAGTCAGTCTTGCTCCAAGGCCCATATTCTGAACCACTGTGTCATATATTTCAAAGTGCTAAATGAATTACAAAAAGGCTTTTAAAATGTAATAAGTTAGCAGTATTAGCCATGGAAAAGGGCTGTGTGGCAAACTTCTTAAAGCATTTTAGAATACAACGAAAGGAACTTAAACTTGCATAAGAAAACTGTTTGCTAATGATAATTGTATATGTCTCCAAAATCCAAGTTCAGATAGATCCTCTTAAAATTCAGTGCTTTAATTGCTTTCAACATTGTTGGAAATGTGGTGAATTTTAGTGTGCATTGCTTTTGTACTACAGATGTTCTGTGAAATCACCTTCAATTTAGTAACCTACCAACTGATTTCAGCCTGTGTTTATTAAGGCTCTACTATGTGGCAGATAATGCAGGCACAAATATAATTAAGACCTATTCCCTGGTATTCAGGAGTTCCCAGTCTAACAGCAGAGATGGACACAGAAAAAAAAAAAAACACACAACAGAATATAAATGATGTTATAGTAAGTGATATAGAGAAACATATAAAATGTTAAAAGGATACAAATTAACTTAAAAGGTTAACAGGAATATATATATAAGATATACCACTGTTCATATAATAAAATAAAATATTTCTCTACCTCCTTAAAGCCAGTGTCAGGATCTAACTCTGGTACACCCAAAACATTCAAATCTATGGTCTTTAATTTTATTTCAGTAAATTTGTTTTTTCTGTGTAGAAGCTCCTAAACTGCCAGTCCTCTTGTGCCTTTGAAATCATCTAGATGAGTTATCATCATGCAAAAAGTAATCACCAGTTCTTGGAGTGCCTGGGTGGCTCAGTCACTTAAGTGCCTGACTTGATTTCGACCGAGGTCATGATCTTAGGGTCCTAGGATTGAAGCCCCCTTGTCAGGCTCTACACTCAGTGGGGAGTCTGCTTGGGGATTCTCTCTCCATCTTCCCCTCCCCCTCCTCCTGGTTGTGCTCTCACATATGCTCTCTAAAATTAATAAATTAAAAAAAAAACACTTGATCTATATACTATGCACATTTCATGCCAGATCTTCAACAAAGATAATGGTTTTTTTTTCCAGTGCACAGTTTTCCACATGATAACACTGGACTTACTTTGTCAACCAGTCATTGAGTATCTGTGAGTTTAGGTAAATTGTGTGTGAAAGGAGGATGAGGGAACTGGGTGGAGCAAAAATAAAGAACCATTAAGAATCTGGCACTAAGGAGGAGGGCACATGCAAGATGAGCACTGAGTGTTATGCTGTATGCTGGCAAATTGAATTAAAAAAAAAAAAAAGTCTCCTAAGCCTAATATAAGGTGCTTTAGAAAACTGGCTCAAGCCTTGTGAAATACAGATCATAATTTCAAAAGAAAAAAAAAAACGATTTTAGTGTATTTTTATCCCAAAGAGCAATTCATGTAATGGGAGAGAATTTCACATAAATTCTTAGGCTCGTGTTATAACTAAAAGTAAGAAATTTCTATTTTTATTTTATTTATTATTATTTTTTAGAGGGTGTCTGCATGCAGGTGGCCAGAGAAGGGAGGGGCAGAGGCAGAGGGGGAGACAGAGAGAATTTACACCCGGTGCAAAGCCTGGCATAGGGCTTGATCTCAAGACCCTGAGATCATGACCTGAGCCAAAATCAAAGGTCAGAAACTTAACTGACTGAGCCACCCTGGCACCCCAAGAAATTTTTATATTTACTCATTCCAGCACTGAATCAGACTCAGACATATCCCTATTGAATTAATTGTATCCTAAACCATGTTGCTCTTATTGTCAGCATGTAGTCATTTGTGGGGTCTGTCAAGGGTAGGAAGTTTTGTTTTTGTTTTTAAAGATTTTATTTATTCATGAGAGACACACTGAGAGAGGCAGAGAGACATAGGCAGAGGGAGAAGCAGGCTCCCTGTAGGGAGCCTGAGGCTGGACTCAATGATCCTAGGATCCTGGGATCATACCCTGAAGCTAAGGCAGATGCTCAATCCCTGAGCCACCCAGGTGCCCTGAGAGTAGGAAGTTTATTTTATAGAACTTGAAAAATCTCAATAAAACCTTACCTAAAAATTTAACCTACTGATTGAAAACTCTAAATTTTACTGTCTTATGTATTAACTTTAGTATGATACAAAATAAATTATGGCTTAAGAACAGTAGCCAATTATTTATTTAGCATTAGCTAGGAGCCAAGCACTGTTCTTCATTTTTACATAGATTATCTCATTTAATCCTTACAAAAATCACCTCCATTTTCTGGTTGAGGAAGCTGAAACTCAGGCCGAGTAATGTCCATGATCTCTCTTACATATACCTGGGATTCAAGGATTGAAAGCCAAGTGGTCTGACTCCTGAGTCTGGCCCCTTAGCCACAGAGTAAAATGCAGATGAACTCATTACTGGGGCTGCTAGAAACCTGTGTGTTCAGGGAGCTGAAGGAAGCCCAGGGAGGTGGCCGCGTAGAGGGTTGGGCCGTGGCCAGCAGACGTGCAACAAAGAGACTTTTGGTCACTGTTAGCAGCTTGGCCTTAATTCTAAATCACGCATTATGGAGAGTTTAAACTGAAAGGTCACATTATCTGATCTGTATTTTTAAACTGTTACTTTGGCTTGTAATTGGGAGACCAGCTAAAAGCCTTTTGCAGCAGTGCAGAGGAGAAGCAAGGGGATAATAATAAATGGAGGGTTAGAGTCCGATTCGAGGTAGGAGTTCAGAGTTAGACTCCAGAAGCCAGGCTGCAGACTAAATATGGGGGTGAAAGGGATCTGGTGCAACTCTGTGGACTTCAGCTTTACGATTTGTATGGACAGAGTTGCCAGCCTCTGAAATGAGGAAAACTGACGAGGAACAGGATTAAGGGCAGAGGGACGGAAGGGCTTTGTTTTGGAGATGCTAAGTTTGAAATCCCTATTTTGATAAGTCAGTAAGTAGACATAAGAATACAGTCTAGCATGCAAAATGAGAAAAAGATTCTTGGGAGCATCAGGATGTAGGTGGTAACTAAAGCTATAGGATTGGGCGTATTACCGATCAGAGCAATGAGGGAGAAAGAGGTGATGAGGAAGAGTAAAGGGCCTAAGTCTGAGCCAAGGATAATTCTTCCTACATGTTGAACTTCCCCGAGAGGAGGAGATGCCAGCAGAAGAGAGTAGGAAGGAGGGAGCTCCTGAGATGGGAGAGAAACCAGTCAGAGTGGTATAAGAGGGGGTAGGAGACAGTGGTTCAGGAAGGAGGATGATACCAACTCTGTCTACTGCCACTTCAGAGTCCAGTCAGGTCAGGACAGTATGAAACTACTGGGTCCAGCAGCTGTGGATGTTGTCAGTGATTTTTAACAAGAAGGGTTTGGTGAATCTGGAGAGCACCAGCAATCCAATTGAATGAGTTGAAAAAAGTTTGCAAAGTATGAGGGGAGAATCAACAAATAACAGATCGTGTCAGGGAAGTTTTGTTTGACCACCAGCAGAGACATGGGCCAATATTTGGGAAGGAGTGTGGGATCAAGAAAGATGGTGTTTTAGTTCTTTGTTAGTTTATTTGTTTTCATACTGGAATTACTAGAGTATGTTTCTGTGCTAAGGCAAATAATCCAAGAGAGAAAACCTATCTCATGCAGAAGGGAGGGAGAGTAAGAATGAGATCAAAGTCTTGGAAAAGGAGAAAGGAGATGGAATGTGTCCCAAATGAGTGCTAGATGGAGAAAGGTCTACCCTCCAGGATTAGATGGCAAAGAGATCATCTTAAATTCATAATATAAATAAGAAAGGTAAATGTAAGCAAGTGAAATAAATAAGACATCTTCAAGTGTCCATCACTGCCACTCTCTCCTCATTGTAAAGTGCATCCCACAGATTATTATAGCTTTAGGAGCTCCAAAGAGGGCAGATCAGGGTAGTGATCCTGAAATGTGGGGTGAAGGAAATGGGATTCAATCTGACCTTGTAGGAATCAGATGGAGAGGAGGGCAGGGCAGCATGAACATGTGGGGAAAGGTCAGGAATACTTGAGCATAATTCACGTTTGCACACCCTATGTGTGCAAACCCTATGTGACATTTGTAAGTTCCCAGTGCTTTGAATAATCAGATAAAATATGTGCCCTTTTTGAGGGACATTTTGAAACATGCAGAGATGTTGTTTGAGTTATAGCTCCTTTACCCACTATGTATGAGTAACTTTACCCAGCAGGGTAAAGCCCCTCTGAGTATATGGTTTCCTCTACTGGATTTTAAAAATATACTATGAGGAGCTAAAGGAGTCTAAACACAGCTTTGGGCATTCCTCACTTTATTTATTTTTAAATACCTTTTATAATATTTTCTCGCTAGTTTAGTTCTTAGCTGCATGACCTTGAACGTTTTCAGTGGCTTGAAGCTTCATTTTCTCTATCTCTGCATGGAGAAAATTAGATTTTTTTTTTTAAGTTTTTTTTTTTTTAATTTAGTTATTCATGAGACACACACAAACACACACACACACACACACACACACAGAGGCAGAGACACAGGCAGAGGGAGAAGCAGGCTCCACACAGGGAGCCCGATGTTGGACTCAATCCCGGGACTCCAGGATCACGCCTTGAGCCAAAGTCAGACGCTCAACCTCTGAGCCACCTAGGCATTCCAAAAATTAGATTCTTATAAGAATTGAGAGCAGTGCCTGACATATAGTGTGAGCTATGATTATTATTATAAAGATAGCAATTTTTTTATTTTTAGAAACTTAAAACCTACAGATAAAAGGAAGATCTAAAAATCAGGTGTAATGCGACTACTCAGTGACAGTTACTCTACATATTTTGATCATTCAGTCTTTATCCTGTGTGTGAACATTTTACTCTACATAGTCATTTGTACCTTGTTTTAAGTTTAACCTGTCACAAACAACTACCTATGTCATCAGGCATTCTTTTTTTTTCTTTTTTTTTTAAAGAGAAAGAGGAAGGCAGGGAGGGTAGGGCATGGGGAAGAGGAGGCAGAGAGAGAGAGAGAGAGAGAGAATCTCAAGCAGGCTCCACACCCAAAGCCGAGCCCGATGTGGGGCTCAATCCCACAGCTAAGATCATGACCCAAGCTGAAACCAGAAGTCACTTAACCAACTGAGCCATCCAGGTGCCCCACATTAAACATTCTTTAAAACTCATTGTCTTTATAGTCATTCATAATTTCTAAATTTATTTATTTATTCATGAGAGACACTGAGAGGCAGAGACACAGGCCAAGGGAGAAAAGCAGGCTCCCTTTGGGGATCCCCACATGGAACTCAATCCTAGGCCCCAGGATCATGACCTGAGCCATTGGGTGTCCCCATATATAAAATTTTAGAACCATTGGCATTGCTGCAATTAATCTTATCTGAGTCTTAAATGGTTATTGCTGTACTGGTGGTTATATCATTTAGAAGGGAGGGAGAGGGTGAGTAACTTGAATGGGGGCAGATTATACTTGCTCCTTACATTTTGAAAGGCAAAATATGCACAAATGATGAATGCCATGACAAGTTTCACTAAAATCCCTCAAGGTCTGAAATATATATTTAATATATAAATTTTTAAAAACTGGTTGATATTTGCTTTCATGAAGACTTCCTATTTCTCAAAGTTGGAGCATATGATTTACTTCCAGCTTGCTTCCACTCAGAAATAAAGCTTTTTTTCTTTTATTAAGGAAGATACCAGATTGGCAAAAATTATTAAAACATAGTGTTTTTATAAGTTTGAAGAAAATGGGCATTTTGATGTATTGCTATTTTATACACCTTTCTGGGGAAATATTTAAAAATGGAAATACTGTATTCATTCCTAGTAGAATGATAAGATTAGGGTAAAGCTGTACACGTGTACTTTAAGCAGCCATTAGAAAATTATAAAGTCTGATGTCATGGAAAAGCGTTTCATAATGTACTACTGAGTAGAGGAAGAAAGGAACAATATGCACAGCATTGCCTTTTTGAAATAAGTTATATATATGTACACAAGGAAAACTTTAGAAGGATATGCTCTAAAATAGCTGAGTTGTGGTATTCCAAATGATTTTTTTCTTTAATTTTTTCTGTTGAGCATTTTCTGGGTCTTCTACAAGGAAGTATGAAATTTTATACATTTTTTAAATGAAAAGGGAACATCTTTTAAAGACAAGACAGGTGTATTTTTGTGACATTTCTACTGGCACTGCACTTCCAGAATAGAGCAGAGATCATGGGCATTTGATTCCTTCTCTCTGTGTAGAGGAGCAATATAGACATTTAGGCCAGTGAACATTAGATGAACAGATAGATGGATAGTAATTGCAAGTTCTGGAACATGTCCCTCTTTCAGACTAGAGCCTCTGTCAAAAACTGAAAGTGATGTTTTGATGAATACAAAAATGTTAAGCTAAGACAGGAATGTCCTTTCCTGACCAGCAGGTGCAAAGCAGATGACCAAAGGGAGGAGATGGAAGGGGGGGGGGACTTGCTGGCACAGACAGGGAGATTTGATCCATCACTGCCTGCAAGAACAGCTCTGATGTCTGAGATGAAGGTGACATTGAGATTTCATAAGGGTTGGACAGGTGTGCAAAAAAACAGCAAATGGGTCTTGTCCAAGGGTTACAAACCTTTTTGGCCTTTTACTTTTCTCTGAAAATCAACTGGAAAAAATTGCAAAAAAAAAAAAAAAAAAAAAAAAAGATTTTAGAAAAGGGTTTCTAACTAGATAACAAGAGAGGGTTTATTTTTAAGATTTAAAATGTTGGGAATCAGATGAAAAACAACTATTTGTCTCCCTGGTTCCTGGCCACTTTGAGAGCATCCATGATAACTTCTGTAGGACTTTTGCAACTCCTCCCTTTCTCTTCAACACTCCCATGATTCCAGTAAAATTGATCTATTTCTGGTTACCCATGATTTTCTGGTAACCAAGGCTACTGATTATTTTTTTCCCCTGCACACTTCCCATACCTGCTCATCACAGTTAAAGCTTTCTCCATCACCATTTTTGATGATTTGCTGGCTGTGCTGCTCTTTTATTTTCCTACTCCCCCGGTTCGCCCTGCATAGTTAATTTTCCCCATCACTACATTCATGGTCTAGACATAAAGTCCAAACACACTGGTCCTCGTATTCCACATGTCACCTAACATTTCTAGGCTGGCCTTCCCCTGCTGCCCCTCTGGCATGCTGCTCTTCTGTGTGGCTCCATTCACTTCCCCAAATGAACGTTTGGAGTTCACAAGGTTCCATTCATCCATCCTGCCAGAGGTTGAAGGCCTGTCTTTAACAAGGGATGAAGTTAAGCCCTCAGAGGAATAGGTGTCCAAAGCACGTAAAGGCCATACAGCGTGGGGAAAGTCATAGATCACAAGTTCAGGAATCCTCTCACTACTGCTTTCTAGTTCTGTGACCTAAAACAAATTACTTAATTTCTTGGCCCTTCAATTTTCTAATGTGTAATTGGACATAATTCACCTCTTAGTGAGGTGAGTTATTATAATGAAATGTTAATATAGTACCTAGGAGATTGCCAGGCAAAATAGTTAAGTACTCAAAAATACTCAAAAGTTGGTAGTTCCCTTCCTAAACCCACCTCAGTTTTACAAAGAACTTATAATTTTCTAGCAGATATGATGTTATAAAGGGACCTGAGTAGTATAAACAAGAACACAGGGTGTTCAGAGAAGACAGAGCACAGAAAAAATTACTAGGCTTATCTTAAAAAAAAAATATCGAGAGAAGACTAAGTTTCCTATGAGAGTGAATAATATAATTAAAACTACAAACATGGGAAAAGACCAAGAAAGGAAAGCCCTCACCTCCTTTGGATCTTTATTCAAAGTCCCCATCTTAATAGAGCCTTCCTTGCCACCCTCCCCAAAATTGCATCCAACACCATCCCCATCCTTCCTTACACCCCTGCTCTGATGTGTTTTCCCATTTCACTTACCACCACATCATGTAATTCTGTTGTCTCTTGTCTGCCTATCTTCAGAAGAACGTAACCTCTACAAGGACAGGGGTATGTGGTTTGTGTGTCTATATTTCTTCGCTGTGGCATGCCCATTACGTAGTGGAGTGTACACCAGTGAATGTGTTCAACTTTCTGGCTTGGGGCTGTAGGACATGGAAGTTCTGGCTGATAGAGCTAGAAAATCTGGTTAGAAATGACAAAAACCACTAAATAGCATTTTAGGTTTTTAAATTTACTGAGTTGTAACTCCTTATCTTAGTTGTTTTTTTTTTTTTTTTTTGTTTAACAAGAAAGGTGTGTTACAGTAAAAAAAAAAAAAAAAAAAAAAAATGACCTACATTTAAGATTGACAGAGTAAGACAAGATAAGAATCTATTGTAGTAGCCCAGGAACGAACTGAAGAAAGCCTATATTAAGTTGTAGTGAAATAAATAGGAAGGGACAGCAAACATTCCAGTAGAGTTACCTAAACCTGACTGTTAAAACAATACTAAAAGACTGGAGAAGTAGAGTCATGGAAAGGAACACTGGGCAGCCATCCAAGAAATTAAATAAATGCATATATTCTAAATGTATTTATAAGCAACAATAATTAATTGCAAAGAGTATATATAGTGTGATTCCATTTGTAGAGATATGTACATAAATATATGTATGTTAATAAATTTATCTGACAAATATACATCAGATTCTTAACAGGCGAAGAATGGCATTAAGAAATGTACCCACTGGTCTTTAGTAGCATGTCGCACAATTCTGTGTCATTTGGTTACTTTTCTATAAGCATGTATTATTTTATATTAAAGTATCTTCAAATAAATTAATAAATATCTCTCATAACAGAAATATCAAGAGTGTACTTCTAATTATCAGAATTATTTTAAATCTGTTACTTAAATCTCATGTGACAAAACATGTAAGCATTAAAATGCTAGTGCAGTTTGCATTTTGACTAAAAACCTAATAAGGTGACCCTTAATTAAAAAACAGTAATGAAGTGAATGAATTTGGGGGCACATGATCCAAAATCAGAGACCTTCTTGTTCAAGAGTGAAGCCACTATTTTGTTCTAATTAACAGAGAGTCAGAAAGCATCACCTAATTAATGAGTAATGAAGATATTATAATGCACACAGTGTAATCTCCTGGGAAAGGGTTAAGGTTTAAAATCATGAATGCTTTGTACACGAACACACAGACACATTCATACATTTATTTCATAGTTTATAAGCCATTTAAAAATGATTGTGATGACCAAAGTGATAAAAATGAAAGTAATAGTAAGTCTGACATTGAAAACATTTTGCTTTAAAGAAAGTTGTTTTAGTAGATCTTTACTTTAAATAGTTTTCTGAAAAAACAGTTCAGGAAAAAGTGGTCTGAACCATTCCCTATTTCAAAATAAGGCTTTGTATGCTATTATTTAAAAATGAAAAACATTACTCCTTGAAGCAGTTGTAGATACTGCTCAAATCTTAAATTTATTATTTTTCACTTTCTCAGGTACCAGTTCAACAGATTCTGAGAGTGAAAATTTAGCTTTCAAATCAAACCCTGGAGCCATGCCACAGTAAGTGCCTAGGATCCCGTCAATTATATGTATAACCGAGAATGCCTTACAGAACCACTGGGGGTAAGAGCAGTGTGCATTGTACTGTGAAAAAAGAGGTCAGCTGATGTCAGTCAAAGATCAAATATTTTAATGTGGAACACAATTTTTAACTTAGGAATTTAGACTTTGAAGTCTGCATTTCATCATCGAGATGCCAAAAATCAGACAGTAGACAATCTTAAATTTCAAAGACAACTAACTTGTTATAAATATACGAAAAGAGCAGTGTCATTGAGAGGAAATTAGTGAAATCATTACCTAAATGTAAATGAGGGGCAGTCTGTTCATACAGATTGGAAAATGTCTAATTAGGTCAGAAATGGGTTTCTGCTTGGCTAAAGTCTATTACTAGTTAGATCTTAATCACGAAATTTGTAAAATTTTGTTCTTCTTATAAAGACAAATGGATTATATCTCCAAATAATTATTATGTCAATTGATGGTAATAATTATTTTTTTTTGTAAAAATAAAATCAAACCTACCAGAATTTTGTAGAAAACTCCATGAGTATTGGGACGGTGCTAATAAATTCCTTTGATCTGCTAGCATATGCAGTAACAATTATATCTATTCAGCATCAAATAATCCCTGAGTATTAATGTTAAAGGAACCTTATGAAATCATATACTCTGTCACTTCTGATTTCAGATAAGGATCTCAAGTTTTGTGAAGTTACATGACTTGCTTGAGATTGCACAGCCAACCTCTTAGCAAAATTGGGCCTAGAAACCAACTCCTCTTAACCTTTCTCAACACCTCACTAACTTATGCAGTAAGAAAAGACAAAAATGCCAAGACATTCTCAACAAAATTAGAAACCAGAACAAAGAACAGCTGCTAGACTTAAAATAGATCACTGAAACTTTGAATTAAATACAGACCCCTAACCCTAAGGATTTCAAGTGTCTGCTTATTGCTAAAGATTGGACCTTTTCCAGATATTTTCTTTTCTCTTAGGATTTCCAAGTTCAATACTTTAGGTTCTCTGATAATAGCTGAGGTACATAAAGTTATTTTTCTTTTACCAGTGTGTTTATTTTGCTAATATCTATAAGGTCATTCTCTGCATTAGTTGACTATAGCAATTCTAATTGTAGATTATGGCTTCCCATTTCTGAAGCACTTAAAATTGAAGTAGATTGAGCACACAAAAAGAAACTGAGCTATTGTGGGAAATCTTTCATAGAATAATCCCTGCTTTAAAAGAAATTCTGATGGAATACACTTGCCTCCTTATTTTTCAGAGCTCAAAAGAAAACAACTTCTGTTTCCTTGACAATAGGATCGTCATCTCCAAAGACAGGAGTGACTACAGCTGTGATTCAACCACTGTCTGTCCCTGTTCAACAGGTAAGTGTTCCTTGGGCCAGAGAGCCCAATGAGTCAAACTCATTAGCAGACTTCTTGGTTTAAGGATTATAGCTTTGATTCCAATTAGTACTCCCTGCAATATTTTTAAAGTGGAAACACAATTGGGAGGAAAGAAAAAGGTAGATGAAAATCCTTCCTTTTTTGGGCAGCCCCAGTGGCCCAGTGGGTTTAGCGTCACCTTCAGCCCAGGGCATGATCCTGGAGACCCGGGATCGAGTCCCATGTCGGGCTCCCTGGATGGAGCCTGCTTCTCCCTCTGCCTCTCTCTCTCTCTCTCTGTGCCTCTCATGAATAAATAAACAAAATCTTTAAAAAAAAATCCTTCCTTTTAGTCCACTAAAGGTAATCTTTAATCAAAAGCATATCACCAATTAATCAACATCTGCATGTCCGTTCAGAACATCTCTAATGGCCAGTAATCTGGTAAAATGGTATCTCCTTTAGCTATGACTATGATTGTTCTTCCACCTATGTGTCCTCTTCTGTTTAGCCAAATTTACTAACTCATTTAAAATCAATTAGAAGCAAGAAAAGTCCACATACCAACAAAAGTTTGTTCAAGAGATAAACAGATGATAATAATAAAAAATTTCAGAAAAAAAATAAAAACAATAAAAAAAATTCAGGTTCCTTGACTTAACCAAACTTTTATTTTTTTTAAAGATTTATTTTATTTTATTTATTCATTCATGAAAAAGAGAGAGAGAGAGAGAGAGAGAGAAAGGTAGGCAGATACACAGGCAGAGGGAGAAGCAGGCTTCATGCCGGGAGCCCGACGTGGGACTCGATCCCCGGTCTCCAGGATCATGCCCTGGGCCAAAGGCAGAACCAAGCATTTTTTTATCCTGCTTTTATTTCATTATAAGACTGCCGTATCCAAGAAGAACAATTACAAACTACTGGAAAGTAATAGTGAGTTTACTTTGCAAACAGAAACAAGAGGAGATTAAAAAAAAAAACAGTAAAAAAAAATTGAAAATCTAAAGGTTTTAATCAGATGTATGTTACTTTGCCTTTGTGCTATGATGTGTATATTTAAAAACAGCACTCACAAAAGGCATCCCCACCCCAACCCTTGAAATGTAAAGTAATTCCTAATAAGTATGTTTTGTGAGCATCACCTGGCCCTCTATCTATTGAGCATTCACGTGTTTTAGTAATTGGAGTATGTGATATATATACTCTTGGATATGTGGAATATGGAAACAGTAGAGAAAAGACATTTGAGTTTATAAACTTGAAAAGAACCAACCAGCCTAATTCATTCAAAGATGGCATAAATACTTCCTTTAAATCCTTAAAATGGAGTGGAACGTATAAAAATCTTTCTGATTAAAGCAATGGATTTTTCTTGGTGTTAAATATTTAAATATTGATGGGTGATGAATGCTTATTAGCACCATGCTAAGGCGTTTCATTGGAGAAAAAAAATACATCACCAGCTTCATTCCCAAACAGTTTATAGGACTATGCATGGGAAACAGGAAATATATATATGAAACATTTCTTGAATGTGGCAGCATATATTAAAGTGTGACAAAAAAGCCTAAGAGCAGAAAATATTTAAGTACCATAATAATGTAATAATGGAATATATCACTCAGTGGAAGGTAATATATTCCAGTTATATAGGTGAGTGGATGAAGGGCTCACAGAAACTCCATTGCATTATTATTTTTTAAAATATTTAAAGATTTATTTATTTATGATAGAGAGAGAGACACACAGGCAGAGGGAGAAGCAGGCTCTATGCAGGGAGCCCAATGTGGGACTGGATCCCAGGACTCCAGGATTGCGCCCTGGGCCAAAGTCAGGCGCCAAACCTATGAGCCACCCAGGGATCCCCCATTGCATTATTATTTTAAGCAATGTCACATAAAGTTGAACACCCTGGACCCAGATTGCCTGGGTGCAAATCCCAGCTCTACCACTTGATGTAGCTTCTCTGTCCTAGTTTCTTCATCTGTAAAATGAAGATAATACCATCTACCTCACAGGACTATCATGAGGATTCAGTGAATGAGTGAATCTCCGTATAACACAGAATAGTGCCTGGCACAGATTAAATACCACATAAGTGTTCAAATAGTCTTTGGACATATAAAGATAACAAAAAGTGAAACCCAATCCCAAATCACAAGCCAATGAGAAGTCTTCCAAGGATAATGAATAAGGCCCTTTACTATCCTAGCATCTCTATAACTCTGCCAACATTCTCAATGATGACTTGTGGCATATTTAGACATATAATATCAGATCACCATCATCTGGGGTTAAGAAGTGAACAATTGCTTATATAGAAAGGAATAAATCCAAAGGGTTTGAAAATAAATGATTTAAGTAAGAAAGAGAAATATTTTCCAGTCACTACTCTGGAATCTTTATATTTCCCCAGAGATGAGTGCCATTTCAGTAAGTATTTTAGCACCTTTGTTTTTTTGCACATCAAGGAAAAACAATGTATTCCTTTTTAACTTGTTTCCTGTAATCCCTCATATTAAAAAAGAGTACAGGTTAAAAATAAGGTAGATGTTTGATAACTTACCTTCTACTGCCAGCAACTTGTGCTTTTAATTCAATGAATCCAGACTGTATTTAAAAATAAAATGTAATGTTTGTAAGAACTTTTGAAAAGACCCCTGTGGAAGTCCCACACACAGAAATCCATTTGGTAATAGCATTTAAAAGCTCATGGATCCCTAAGGAACCAAGGAACTTTTACCTTGAATATCCTTTTGAATAGAGAAGAGGAACAGATGTGAAATGAGGATGTAGAACACTGTCTGTACTGTGTGTAGGAGTCAGACTAGCAAAATGATAGATGGTGATATTTTCATTCCCTCGTTTCATTTATGTGGAGCGAGCCCAATAATGAAAGGCTTCTTTAGCACATCTTTTCAGCAGTTTATATGTTCAGAATTTGACCCATGCATCTCTGCTTTTTCAGGCTCACAGTCCAACCTCGTACCTCTGCCGACCTGATGGAGCTGCTCCTGCCTACTTTCCTCCTATTTTTACAAAGGTCTGACATCTGCAAGTCTCATTCTCTGGGTTTGCTTTGGTACTTAAATTCCATTCACATGGAGCTTCGTGTAGTCGTCTTTAAACATTAAAATGAACAGATCAGTAGGCTCTCATGGTTACCTTTGGGGCTAAATGGGTATTTACAGAACAGCTGTTGTGTGAGTCTAGTTTTGTCAAGGGTCTGAAAAATGTGGGCGTGGTCAGTGGATAGAGCTTACAGTAGAGTGGGAAAGCCAAGGCAGGTAGAAAAAAATTGAGACAAAATGCTGTATAGGAAATTAGGAAAACCAGCCAGTTTTATAGAAAGAAAAAAAAGGACTAATATTCAGTTTGTTCTCTAAGTTTGTGTTTTGCATTGCCAAGCTGAATGATATCCGTTTCCTTAGTCAACTGCTCAGCTTGGAAATGTCTTCATGTAGCATATCTCTTGTAATTCTCTCAAAAAAAAAAAAAAAAAAAACCAAAAAAACCCAACAACATACAACCTTCATTGAAAGACATCTAAAAAGGTCCAGATATGGTGGAGAGACATACCATGTCTGTGGACTGGCAAATGGTGAAGAAGTCATGACTCCCAAATTAATCTGTAAATTTAATGTAGATCTAGATGAAATTCCAGCAGGTTGTTTAATTTTGTTTGATGTAGAACAGCTTGATTCTAAGAAAAGAAAAAAAAAAGCCTAAAAATAGCCTGGGTATTTCTGAAGAAGGAAAATCAGATGCTGGTAAGGGGTTTGTCCTCGGAGGTGTCAAGACTTTGTGAAGGTATGGTAGTTAGGATCGTTATTGTGCTGGCATGCAACTACACAAATTGGCAGGTAATCAGAATAGAGCCCACTGACACTCCACTATCTACAGAAACCTGCAGATCACTGGGTAAAGAATGAATTCTTCAGAAGAGATAAAAAATATATTAAATTGGACTCCTACTTCACACTTTTTGCAAAAACTCAGGCCAAGTAAACTAAAGAGGAACATGAAAAAACAAATCCACAAAACTCGTGCAAGGCCATAGGGAAGAGCATCTTGCTTGTTTTCTTGTAGGGAATGATTTTTTTTCCTTCCTAAGTCAGTCTGTATCTACCTTTATTAAAAAGCTTTTCATAAACAAGGTCCTTAGTGTAAGACACTGGCAACAAATGATAATATTTGACAACAACTTTGAAAGTACCCCCAAAAAAGTAAAACCTGACCAAAAACAATGCCACTATCATAGTCCATGGAGTTGTCCTTTATTGCTTAGAACAGCAAATGTTGCCATGGTGTGGGTAACGCAGGTGCTTCGTGGTGTTAGAGCTTTTCCAAGGCAACTTCACCAGTGCATCACCAGGAAGCCTATGTTACCTGATGTTGATTTTGCGGGAGTCCCCAAAGCACTTCTTGCTTTAAGCAAATAGAGAGGATGTGAGGTTTTGCTTTCCTTCCCCACAGGGCTTCACCACAGTGACCTGGCATATGGTGATGTTATGGAACTCCTCTAGGGCACTAAGAGAAATCCCCCAAAGCTAGACACAAAACCTTGTTTCCTCCATTGCATTCTCGCTCCTGAGACATTGACATTATATTAGTGGTATATCCCCTTCCCCCAGAAGAAAGCCAAGAAACATACTGTGTGCTAACCATACAGCTTAGTAAAACGAAGAGTGAAACATTCTATATTTTTATAAAGGTTGATTTAAAAAAAAAATCACAAACTGTAGAGAGACTAGCAGCGTGGAGCACACCTCACTGGGCATCTCCAGTGCCTTCTACCTTCTGTGTCTAGACCGTAGACTATCTCTGTTCTCTGCAGGACTGTTTCCCTCCTTCCTGGGTTTTGCTTTCTCCTTTGTCCCTTCGGGCATCTTCTCTCCCAGTTTTGCTGGCTCCTTTTGGGCCTGGGCTTTGGTTTTAGAGGGGCAGGCTTAGAAGAGAAGTCTGCTGATCTCCTGTGTAACTCAAAGTCACCTTCACTTTGTCACCTGTAGCATTTTTTTTTTGGCCTTTCTTTTGGGCATGATGGTGACTGTGAATGTCAGGTGGGCTTTGCTGTCTAATAGGTGCCCCCATTTATTTCCTCATACTCCTCTGGTTAGAATTTCCAGGCTTCACAGCTGGTCAGAAGCATAGCCAGCGCCTCTGCCTGCGGACCAACAGGCTTAGCTGGGGCAGCAGAGCCTGGTGGTGACTGTGGGATGGTGCGCAGTAGGGACACATGTGACACCAGGAGAGCAGCTAGCTTTGTGTGGCATTTCTTTCTGAATAGTACAGCGCCTTCAAGGAATCACAATAAGGTGGGCTGGATATGACGGGAGGCACCCTTATGTGGACCCTAAAACACTCAGGGGGCCCTAAGTCCTGCCCTGAGTGGATGATGAAGGCAGGCTCTTTGTCCCCATCAGGGCTCCTCATTGTGCTCCTGCACATTCTCCTCATGGCTCCGTCTGTTTAGCTGTGCCCTTTCTCAACTGCTTTGGGTCCCTGGCACCTACCCATTTCCTATTATCTCTAACTTTCCAACGTGTGCATGAAACACACAAACCTAGGAATAAATCAGTCTCCTTTGGTGCCTGAAATCTCAGACATGAAAAATATGTGTGTGCCATTTGAAATCTACCATGAGCAACTTCCTGGACGAGACTGGAAGTGTTTAATAATTAATCCACACCCTGGGCCCTGTGAGTGACACTGATCCATTACATGAACTCTTCTCTGGACCCAGTCACAAAGTCAAGAAGTCAATTTAAAACCAGAGATTTCCTACATTTAAAAATAAGGAAGGAGAAAGAATACAATCAGAAGTAGTTAATAATCTTAGCCTTTTCGCTTAAAAAAAAATTCTTGCTAATTACCAAGATTATCATCAAATACCTTCTCAGACTTAATATTAGCCTTCTATAGTTCTGCTGACATCTGCAACTTTGAGAATTTCCTTCGAGCTCTATCATACTCTCTCTCTACAGCCATTTGTAGCAGCATTTGTTCTTCCCAGCACACCATTTGCTGTTCCTTCAGAGAATCTTAAATAAACAAACAAAACCAGAAAAGACTTATAATTTTTAATATGAAAGTATTTGCTCTCGGCTGGTGTGTGAGTGGATTGCACTGTCATATCTGAATTATTTTAAGAGTTCTATATAACCTATATAAGATCTCATACTCTAGTCAGAAGTTGAAAAGTCAAAAAGTTTAAGTAGGCCCCATTGCTAAATAATCCTGGAGGAAGAAGATAGAGGGAGGACATATGTGAGGGGGTTATTAATCTTTTGATATTTAAAAACAAGTATAAAAGCTTTACCTCTTTGCATCCATGAAGCCAAATTAACTTCTAATCTGTGGGACTGTAAAAATTTACTGATCTGGAGTTGGAGTAAGGTCAGGGGCAACCAGGATAATTACAAAGGAAGAGGAAATGAAGGTCATGAAGGGAGAAGTACTGCAGGTTTTATTATTTTACTTAGAACTTCAAAATGAGAAAATCCTCAAACCCCTTATCTTAATAAACCTGACATAGGAAGCGCATTGGCAGAGGTGGTGGGGAGAGTACATGAAAAGGTTGGGGCATGTAAGAACAAATATATGCCTTTTTTCTCTTCCTGTCTGGTTTTCACGAGAATCTACGTTCATATGGAGTATAATCATTTTAGGAAGTTTGCATTTCACCAGCTAACTCTTCAGTGTAGACAGGGAAAGGTAATATGTTGCCATAAAATTCCATAAATATCAATGTGTCAGTAAATTTGCAGACAGACCCAAAATTTCTACAGGCCCAGTGGTAGACCTTACTAATCTCATTACCCAGAGATTATGACAAGCTAACGATCAGTGGATTTCAAGGTGTTTATTTTTACCTGAGTCAGTGGTAATTATTTTATGATGCAGATTTTGCATTTTTTTTCCCCTAAGATTTGGAAGCTTTATTTTGTGTTGTAAAATTGTGTAGGAGTGCACTAAAGTCTAATGGGGAGTGACTTTCTTGAATTTCAGGAACTACAAAACATAGCAGCATCAGAGGGTCAGGTGGTGGTTCTGGAGTGCCGGGTCCGAGGAGCACCCCCTTTGCAGGTCAAGTGGTTCCGACAAGGGAATGAAATTCAAGATTCTCCAGATTTCAGAATTCTACAGAAAAGTAAGGAGAGGTGCCCATTAACCCACACCCATCCATTTCCTTCTCTCAAGCTTCAGAAAAACCAAGAAGGGCTTATCCATTCAAATGAATTGATTTTTATTTTTGAAGAGTAGTGAGACCAGATAATCTGTAAATATGGGGAGCTCAGTAAATTAAAGCTGTGGGGTCACTTGTGTGCCCCTTTGAAAGTCTGATAAAAGTTATATGTTCTTTCTTCAGTAAAAAATGTTATGCACATTTGAACTCAAAGTTGACCAAATAATTTTAGGAGGTTTACAAGCCTCCTGTAAGCCCTTCTATAAATTGCAGTTTAAAAAAACTTCCTAGTGTAAGCCGTGGAATTTGGGTTTCTGTATTTATAGAAATATAAATTGATCTACTTGATCTCTCTTGCATTATGGAGTTCCCTTTATTCTGCAGACATGTCCTGTATGAAGTAATAGAGAAAGATAGGTAGGTTGATTATTAATGGAACCCTGTTCTAATACTCTGATTTATTTTTTTCCTCATGTGGCAAACAGAACCTAGATCTACAGCTGAACCTGGTAAGAAGCTCTTTATTTTTTCCCCCCTGTGGTATCATATCTTTTGAGTTTCAGTAGTTCTTTGTTTCGGTTTTAAAGCCATAAGTAGAACAATGTTTTTGCAGTTCCCTGGAAATACAACACCCCCTTAAAGACAATATCTTCTTTATCATGGGGTCTGTACACTGCATTTCACATCAGCTTCTTTATTAGTAAAACATTAAGTTCCATTCAGACAAAAAGGTCAAGATCAGTGACTTAAGGCTTTTTTTAAAATATAGTCTTTTATATTCAGAAAGCAAACTAAGCTAATGATGAAAAAAACATCCTCCTAAAATTCCAGCAGAAGAGAACCATCTGCTGTGTATTTCTGCTGTTACCAAAACCTACTAATGGCCCGACCCTCCAGCTTAGAAATGTGTCTCACACGAGAGCAGCCCAAAGATGTAAGCAAGCTGACCACTGGCATTTCTCATTTATGTACCCTGAGCCATAAAGTTTTACTGTTCTACAAGCATGAAAAAAGTCATCTTGCTCTAGGATCTCTCTTAGTTACGAGGTCATTTGACCTCATCGGAGTACTGTGTTATCCAGAAGTGCCAGGTCCAACCTTCTCCTGCTTCAGACTGCTTGTATATTTATGACTCCTCATGAACTAAAACAATGTTTGCAAAAGAAACAAAAATTTTTGTCTGTGCATTTCATAGGATGTCCTCCTTGAGACTACTTTTGCTTGTTTTTCTCCATCAGCAAAATTACCAGTTTCACTGACTCCTTGACAAAAGGTAGAAAAACCGATTTGTGCCTCTGCTTCAGCATCAAGCAGATTCTGCAGTTATGTCCCTTGGGAGCCATGGCTTTGCTCTGTCCCTTTGGGAACATGAAGGTTTTCTGTGGGCTCCTGCAGGCCAGGTTACTGTGGTTAGTCCTGTACCTTTCACATCTGAGTGTTGTGTCATTAAAAGTAGGGTGTGATCCTTTTAGGATCCAAAGGTTAAAAGATGCTGAGTAGTAGCATCCTTAGTGAACAGTGGGGATTGATCTAGTGCCTTCTTGTCACGATTACGACTAGAGCATGTTACTGCACCAAATGCGTGAGTCACCACATCAGATACTGTCATCACTTTCCAAAATGTGGAAATACACAACTTCTTATTCTGTCTGTGATAGGTCTTTATATAAAATTGCATCATGCTGGTTCCCAGATACATGGAACTTCTAAAACTCAATCTACTGCATGAGCTCAGATTTTAGGGCACATCTTTTGTGTTTGCTATTTTAAATAGACTTATCGATAGATATAAAAGGAGGAGCCAAATACCTTTCTCTACAAAAAAGTTTGTGAAAAGTCTATAGGCAGTTTATGTCTTTTGATACCTTATATACAAATAAAACTAAAGTTTTGGGACACAAGTTCTAAAAACATGACTACTGGGACAGATTGGGATTGCTGTGATGTTGTGTTTTTGATTTTGTGCAAATTCATGCAACTCTTTTTCATCATGTTGTTTGTTATCCATCGTCATCACCTACAGAGGTGACAATAATTTATGAAATGTCTCCAATGATCTGTGTTGGAAAACCATAAACTGACCATCCTCCAAAAATTCACAACCCTGGTTGGAAGCTGCACAGTTTAGTTTCTGACTGTGTACGTGTTTGACAACTGAAAACAGTATATTGGCCAAGAAGAGATAAATTTGGGTGAGGAAGGAGAATAGACCCATCTCTTACACCCCTCTTTACCAGCCTCTCCCCCCTTACTTCTCATACCACACAGTCTTTCTCTTTTCTTTCTTTCTTTCTTTTTTTTTTTTTTTTTTTAAAGATTTTATTTATTTATTCATGAGAGACACAGAGAGAGAGAGAGAGAGAGAGAGGCAGAAACACAGGCAGAGGGAGAAGCAGGCTCCGTGCAGGGAGCCCGACTTGGGACTTGATCCCGGGTCTCCAGGATCACGCCCCGGGATGAAGGCGGCGCTAAACCGCTGAGCCACCCGGGCTGCCCCACACAGTCTTTTTCAATTATGATTTGCTGTTTTGCATCTAGGACATAGTTTTGATCATGATTATGTAATAAAGTTCTCAGCAGCTTCATGGAATAAAATGACCTCTAGAACGTACTTCAGTGCCTTTTTAACAGGCAAAATCGTGAAGAAGAAGAGCAAAGTATGGGAAGCCATCCCTTTAAACTGCATATCCTAGCAATAGAAAAGTTTCTCCTCCTTGTCACTGAATTTATTTTTTCCCCTTCGGTTTGATCTGAAAGCATTTAAGAAAACAGACTCCTCTGTTCCAACCATAATAATAGAATTCACTGAAAACAGATATTTCTTGGTACAGAACTATGTCAACCGGATCTGTCAATACAGGAAAAAAAAACTTGTATATGGGCAGGAACTACTAAAAGACGAAGCACAGCTAGTTTTCTCCAATCTTGGGTAAATTCTCCATAATTATGCTAACTACAGAACTGGAATTGCCCCTTTGTTCTGCATAATAGAGCATTAAAATTCTCTCTTTCAGGAAATCTACAACTGGCATGTAGTGTTAAATAAATTTCATGATCGTATTTTTTTAAAACAAAACTTTTAAACACATGAATGGCTATTCAAGTGACTGCTTCTGTGAGCTGTTATGAGTGAGAACTTTAGAATAAGCAAATGTTAAAACATATTTGTATTTAAACAATGTTTTGGCATGCCTGACAAAACTGGGCATGATTAGGATTCTTTCGTTAGTAGCCAAATGTTTTCCTCATAATGACCTTGAGGTTGACCGTTGAAATGGACCGTTGAAATGGACCGTTGAAATGTACACCATTCAACATATATTGAATGGTGTACATTCCTTAAATGACCTGATTGACTACTTTATCCATTAGGCCACTGAACTGATTCAGCCATATAAAATGGATGTAAGAACTGGCTCCCCTGATAGCTCATTTTTAGCCACTGTTAAGTGGAAAGGAAAAAAACAGGACTACAATACATCTGAGGAAAGAGATAAATTTTATAGGACTGGGCCAAGTGATGTTTTCCAAATGCTAAAACATAAATAGCCTTTGAAATTCAGGAACATATTTAAGCATTTGGATTTTATTACCCTTTCTTCCTACTCTGTTCCAGGCCTCTGACACATTCACTCTTATTCTTCCCTCACTGTCTAAAGCATGCCCTCTATCTCTCTCCCCATCTCCTCCCTTCCTCTCTCCCTTTCTCTCTCTATATCTCCTTTTTCCCTCCTTCATTCTTTTTATCTCTTTACTCTTCTTCCTTTTTAAAAGTCATATGTAAGATGTGTTAAAGCTCTAGATAGAAAACTGAAATTCACTAGGACCTAACTATAGCCCCATTAGGGATTAGATATTTAGATAAAGAAGGAGCTAGCTAGCAGATTCTCTCCTAATGCATTGGAGAGACTGAAACAGGTTTTTCTTGTCACTACTGTGTTGTATCTGTCTAATGTGTTTTACACTCCCTTCTCTGTCTAGACAGAAGTCAGCTTGCATCACAAATCTTTTCAGACTGTTTTGTGAATTAATAGCTAGTCAGCTTACTTAAGACCAACATCCGTTTGTCATATTACCTGCTCTGGCCTCTTTCTTTGACATTCTGACTTTATACTGATTGAATCCTTCAAAGACTAGTCTGGGACAGGGGTGGTGTGGAGGGCACAGAACACTCATTTGACAGCTGTTAATACTCAGGCTCTTACTCAGCTGTCTGGAAACAGCCACAAACTGTATTGGGTTACTTCTATAGCATTGTCTAATGGCATGCAAAATTAAAAATACCGTGTCTTGTTGGCTGGGAAATTATAGATATAAAAATGTGGTGCCTTGTACTTTCAATATGAATCTCTGCTAACCAGTGCCACCTATCATCTTAGATCTTATATAATAGAGTTCATGTTTTGATTCTGTGATTCAGAATGTGAAGTTAATTATATGTGTTAAATGTGCTAATGTGCCGAGTTGCAGGAAAGCAATAGTAAGGAAGTTTGAGATCACAGTAGATTGTACGTAGTTCAAAGCTTAATGCAAGTCCAGGTTAAGATGGTAGGCTAAACAAAAGTGGGTTGTGTGAAACCTGTGGTTCTCAAACCTGGGGTACCACATCAGATTGAGAGAGGTGCTGTAATGTTTCACATTTTTGAAGCAAAGGCAATGATACTCAACATCTGATAGATACAACTAGAAGTTTGAAACAGTTCAGAATTTCAACATTAGATCACTCCACATTCTTTTCTATGACATCATATCTTTTTGAAACTGAGTTTTTGATGTGTATGTGTTGATAAAAAGCAAGTGACACATGAAAATCAATGTGGAACATGAAATGAGGCTGGCTGTGGCCCATCTGATCTCAAGAGTTCTGCAGTACACATGCATGCATTCATTAGTTAGTAATTGTGGTTATTTAGGAGTAAAATAATACTTGTCTTTCAATTAATATGTATTTTTTTTTCAAACAGTAGCTAACTTTTGTTTTGTTTTAGTAGCTAACTTGTTAAGACCTAAATACTTACATGTTCTTTCAAAATAACTAAATAAATGAAGCTGTTAGGTATATCTTGACTTAGGAGCATCATAAACTATTACTGAGACAGTTAGGGTTCCACAGACCAAGGAAGTTTGGTTTAATCTCTGGGGAGAGACAGAAAGTCTTGAGGCACACTTGAGAGTGCACCAAAAAGAAAATTGACCGACTCTTAGAATTCTGAATTTTCAATGCTCCTACTCCCAGTTGCCTTCTGAACTGACCTTCTAGAATGCTGGCCTGTGAGCCTTTCCTTTCCTGGCAGAGCCTAAAGGACTCCTTTCTGGGCAATCTGAACATTCTAAGAGAAAAAAAAAATCGATGCATGTGATATGGGAGTTTCTCCAACAGAGGATATCCACATTGCCATAGGGAGAAGGCCAAAGTTGACAAGTTCTCTTTCTCAGAGCTTCTAATTAACTCAACCTGTAAGACAAGAAAAAAGACCTCTGAAGAAACATCTATCATGGATGATACAGAAGAAAAGAAGCAACTCCCTGAAAAGCAACTTAGATAAAACAGACTTGCAGAGAGAAGAAAATGTAAAAACAAAACAACACTCCTCTCAGATAAGAGAATCAGTGTGTCCAAAAAGTAAAAAGCTTTTAGAAGAGGGGAAGAATGTTTGGAAAACAAAAAGTTCTTGGAATGAAGAGTTGGTAGCAGAAAAAAAAGTTGAGGAAATGTCCCACAAAGTAGGGCAGAAAGACAAGAAGGAATATAAAGGAGCAAAGGTTTAAAAAAAAAAAAAAAAAGAGAATGCTGGAGAACCTGCTTAAGTAGACTACACATGTATAATTGGGATTCTAGGAGAGAGAACAAAGAAGGGGGAGAGATTATCTATGAAATAATTTTTGCAATTCCCCAAGCAGATAGCAATTTCCAGATTGAAAGGACATGCAGCATGCACAGTGGCTGAAAATAAGTTCACAGCACTGTGCATCATGAAATTAGAATATCCAGGACAGGGAAAGGATGCTGCAGTGTCCAGGGAGAAAACATCAAGTCCCATAAAGCTAACAAGATTAGAAGTACTTAGGACTTTTCAGTAGTCATGGGAGACACTAAGAGACAATGAAGCAAAGCCTTCAAAAATTTATTTTATTTTATTTATTTATTCATGAGAGACACAGAGAGAGAGGCAGAGACACAGGCAGAGGGAGAAGCAGGCTCCATGCAGGGAGCCTGATGCAGGACTCGATCCTGGGACTGGGATCACGTCCTTAGCTGAAGGCAGGCGCTCAGCCGCTGAGCCACCCAGGGATCCCAGCCTTCAAAATTCTGAAGTAAAATTACCTCCAAGTTGGAATCCTATACTCTGCCAAACCTTCAATTCTTTATGCAGATGTAGTTAAGAGTTTGCAGACTTGCAAGGTGTCTTGCAAGCGGCTTTCCTCCACAACTCTTTATGTAGGATGTGCTCTACCACAGCGAGAGAATTCACCCAGAAATAGGAAGATGTGGCATATGGGAAGCAGAAGATCAGATGCAGGCAGGAGCCCAGTGGAGCCCGCAGGAGGGTAACAGCTGTGGGTCAGGAACAGAGGACCAGTCCGGATTGGAGGAGTGTGATGCAAGAGGTAGATACATTGATGCTTTCAGCGTAAAGGACCACTGCTTTGTCCTTTACTCTGATGACAGAATGACAGGGTAGTAAGCCTGACCCAGATTCTCCTTTCTCTTGGTCTTTTGTGCTCTCCCCTCCCTGCACTGCCTCCTGGTTCAGTTGAGAACATTCTTTTCATCCCCTCCCCACCATCCTGACTTGGTCTGGTGCTGAGACTTGGAAGTTGGCCACATTGAACTTAAAAACAAAGGATGGAATACTCCACCAACGATTCTTGTAGGCTGTTTGGTCCCTGCCCACACTCAGCCCCACCAGACCTCCCCCCCGCCCCCCACCCCCCGAGTGAGCCATAGGTCTCCTGTACTCACTCGTGACCTCGTCTGCCAGTTACTCCTGTGGGGGCTTTTGTAAACTCACAGGGTAGTTGAAGCCAGTTTATACCCCAAGATTGTTCCTGTGAACTTTTTCTAACAGAAATAGGTTTGTCTTTTCTTTACACAATAAGACTTGAGCTTATGACTCAATTTTCTAAAACTGAACACATTTTTTAAAGGATTTTATTTTATTTTTAAAAAGGTTTTATTTATTCATGAGAGACAGAGAGAGAGAGAGGCAGAGACACAGGCAGAGGGAGAAGCAGGCTTCATGCAGGGAGCCTGACATGGGACTCGATCCTGGATCTCCAGGATCACACCCCGGGCTGAAGGTGGCGCTAAACCGCTGGGCCACTGGGGCTGCCCTAAAAGATTTTATTTGTTCATGAGAGACACAGAGAGGGGCAGATTCCCGGTGGGGAGCTGGGGACTCGATCCCAGGACCCGAGCCAAAGGCAGACGCTCAACCACTGAGCCACCTGGGTGTCCGACTAAACACATTTTTTGAAGGATACGTATGTGATAAGCATAAAGAAAATCAGAGGACTGATTATCTCAAAAGGAAAAGGAGAAGAAAGATGAAATTGGGGAACACACAGGTATTTCTAATACTTTATTTCTTAGACTTAATGATGAGTGCATAGGGGTTCGTTTTATTGTTACTCCTTAATAAACAGTGTATTTAAAATTCCTCTAAAAAATAGAAATATCCTCTATGTAAGATAGAGTTTGCAATTGTAAAAAATATCCTTTATGAAAATTTATGCAAACATTCTATTTACCCACACTGTATCTCATCTTGTTGATTTTAGTACAGGTTCCTTTTTTCTTCTTTTTTGAATTGTTGTATTAAAACAATTAGTTGAGATCCCTGGGTGGCGCAGCGGTTTAGCGCCTGCCTTTGGCCCAGGGCGCGATCCTGGAGACCCGGGATCGAGTCCCACATCGGGCTCCTGGTGCATGGAGCCTGCTTCTCCCTCTGCCTGTGTCTCTGCCTCTCTCTCTCTCTCTCTGTGTGACTATCATAAATAAATAATAAAAAAAATAAAAAAATAAAACAATTAGTTGTATTAGACAAAAAATACAACAAAAAGTTGTATTAGACAAACCATGTGGTTTGGAAGGTAAAAGCTAGATTTCTTTTTAGTTAGGCTGGACCCCAAAGGGGAAAAACAATAAAGGCTGTGAAGGAAAGCATTTATAAAAATGTCCCCTTGTTACCCAAAGGCCCTAGTAATATTATCCTTGCTCTGGCTCATCATTTTACAAGGTTTGGCAAACAGAATTATTTGTATTTAACCAAGTGTTAAGTACATCAAAAATCTGAATGAAATGACCTCTGAGAGATATTTATATGATTAAGTAATTTTTAGGTAACTATAAAAAACAATTTATTGGCAGCAAAAATAGTTTCTAATTTAGTAATTTGTTACATGCCATCAAAACCTTTCACTTAAGAAAAATGGATTAAAGTGGATCATAGATTTATTGGTAACTTAAAAAATTTCCGTTTTCTAAAATGGGCAGCGTTTTTAATACAGATAAGTAAGCCTCCAACTGCCTTTATTTGACATAAGCAGTCATTCCTTCATTTCCATTTCTCAACAAAATGTATTTTACAGATGTCTTAAAGAGATTTGTTCAAATAAGATGCTACCGGATGAGAATGCAATATTACACTCTAGCTCATCTCATTTCCTCATGGCTTTCTTCATTTTCATAATGTCAGAACCATACAACCATGACGGTCTTTTCTCTCAACAAAATGTGAGCTTATTGTCACTTTGGGATGAAATTTTCCAAGAGAAGAAAAGTTGAACAGCCTCTGGGGCATTTGACTAAAATTCTATCTAGTAAAAGTTACTGAGACAGAGCAATACATAAAGATCAGTAGAAGAACATGCCAATGCTTTTCTTTTTTCTCTTCTCTTCTCTTCTCTTCTCTTCTCTTCTCTTCTCTTCTCTTCTCTTCTCTTCTCTTCTCTTCTCTTCTCTTCTCTTCTTTCTCTTCTCTTCTCTTTTCTTTTCGTTGTTCCATGAGTTTGTAGCCTTTTCTAGATATTTAGTCACACATCAAGTCTGTACATGACTATACTTTTATGCAATAGGAGTATTCCTGAAAACTCATAAAATGAGTTTGAGTTTTGCTCACATTTGAAACAGTCTTTTTGTAAAGCAAATGCTTACTTTTTTCCTGCAATCTAAATTTCATCCATACACTTATTCAAAAATATTTATGGAGAGCCTGCAGTGTAAGAGATGCTGGCCATATACCCATGAACAAAACAAATGCTTTCGCTTTCACAGAGGCTATAGTCAAAGTACCAGAAACGAACAAGACATTACACAATAAATTATAGTTGTGAGAGCTGTCTTCAAGGAAAGTCTGCCATCCTAAGATTATGGTGGATCTGACCAAGTCTAATAAAAAAAGGCTTCTCTGAGAAAGTCATGTTTAGGTGGAAACATCAGGCTGAGGGCTTAAGGATGTAAGGGTATGTGGCTTTGCAAGGGGAAGCCAGAATGCCCTAAGCTCAGAATGAGAGGAGGGGAGAGACCAGAAGGAACCAGGCAAGTAGTAGCAGCCTGATAATTTAGGGTTCTGTGACCATGTTGAGGCTTTGTAATCTATCCTCAAAGTCATGAAAGAATGTGGTGAAGATAAAATTTCATTCTCGAAAGGGCCCTCTGGTTTCGAAGGGGCAACCGTATACACGCGCGTGCTCAGGCTTAAATATATATATATACACACACACACACACACACATATTTATATATATATAAATATGGCATATACAAAAATATATATATTATATATATATATTGCCATATATATATATAAAAATATATATATATGGCATATATAAAATGGCCATAACTAAAAAATCACAAAATCCTAGATAACCTGAAAAAGAACTTAAAATTGTCAAGATCATCACTCTAAAACCACTGTACATCATCCATGCTAGATGAGATTTTATCCTGTTTCTCAATGTAGGTTTCAACGCACAGAATTATGTCTATGTTTACAGTTAAGGCATTCTCAGGTATTGAACTGGTGTCAGGTATCCAAGTGTCTCCAGAAATTGCCATCTTTTCAGGTATGAATCACCATCATCATCATCATCATTATCCAAGGTTTTGAGAGGACCTTTCCAGAGAGCATCAGACACTGGCAAGATGGTGCAGGGACTTGGGCGATGGTTCCCCAGGCAGGAAGCACCTGGGGGTGCTGAAAGCCGGGAAGTTTTCCTGACTCCCAGCATCATCTGCTACAGGGAATAAAGGTGACCCACCTCTGCCCGAAGCCCATCTCTAGAGGGCAGCCAGTATGTCAGGATCTTTTCCGCCAGAAGTCAAATAATTAGGCTGTTCATTTCTTCTGATACCAGCATGTCCACATTGTACCCCCATTCTAATATATCTCTGAGGACACACAGCACATCTCCTTGTGCAGATGAATTTCCTATTGAATTACTTGGATAATGAGAGTAATTAAAATGTTCAGATTCAGGAAACTTAAATCTTTTCTTGCCTCATTTTACTCTGAGTTCTTTATGCCCCTGAACTAGGAAAAAAGTGCAGAACAACTAGAAAGGCCTTGTCCTGTAGAAAAATAAAAATAAAACTTGCTCGTGGGAGGCAGGATGACTATTTCAGCATTTTGACTTTAGCATTAATTAACCATGACCTTGAGACAATCACTTTGAACCTCACCTGAAGAAATGAGAGATTTGGGCTAGTCAGTCTCTAAAATCCCCTACAACAGTGATGTACTAGGTTTTACCCTTCTGTTAAATATACGTTTAACTCCTTCTGTAACCATATGTATTTAGTTTAAAAAATTTCCAGTCCCTTGTACCTTCCCAGATACATCCCACTTTCCAAATGGTTAATCTTATGTGAAGCTCCAACTTGAATTATTTCCACACTTTTTATCTTCCTCTTCAATTGGAAGGCCAAGAACTGTACTGTATGGTACAGTCAAAACGCAGGATTAAATCATGCTATCATTCTATTTTTCTTCTGTTCTGTGAACTTTTTAATCGCATAATAATTGTGTACTTCCAATGTATCCATATCTCTCAAATCTTTACTGATTGAGACGAAGGTGAGCATGCCTGAGTTTACACCTTCCTACCCCATTACACTACAGCTCTTGTTTTATAGGATATAGTCATAATTTGAGCATGATTTATAGAAATATTGAAATAATAAAACATAGTATATAACCTCGGTTCAGAACTTGAATAATTTTTTCTTTGTCCTATTATCAAGACTATAGCAATTGGAAGTAAATATTAACTGCTAATATTGAACCCAATTGGCTTTGTTTTCACCTAGATAAAAACTGAGAAAGCCAGAAAATTCTGTAGGATTATACATATAAATCTACATTTGCACTGGATACTCTGAATGTGTCTTTTAAAGGTCTATTTTGATTGCAAAACTTCAAAAGTGTGTTACTCAGTGGTAGGATGTGAAATGAGCCATCACAGTCAGCTCATCTTAAGTCCTATGAGGCCTGATGTCACTGTATATAACTGTATATAACTACCTGCTGCAGTATAATCCAGTGTAGTCACATTATTTTGCCCCCAAAAGTATTCCAGTTAATTGTGGAAAAGCTAGAGTCATATATTAGCCAATATTTTTCACCATATCTAACACAGGAAGTCTTCAGGGATCCTATCATCTCAAAAAGAGAAAATAATGCTATTTGAAACAAAGCAACAGCATTATTAAGAATTTAAAGTAACTTGTAATTAAATAAATGTCAATGAATGTAATATAAAGGAAGACTTCGTTTTATACTTTGTGATTTGTTTATATTTATTACTTTTATTTGTATTTTTAAAATGAAATATTTAAAGATCCTTTTGATAAAAGTATTTTCATTTTATAAGGTAAAACTTTTTTACCCCCAGGTGGTACTTTTTTCTTCAGTCTTTGAAATCTAAAATATATTTTGAGACAAATTTACTAATTTTTGTTACTGATAGTTTGATTGAAGGAAGACACATTATTCTACAAGTCAGAAAACTTTTCTCTTAGCGGGCTGTCAGAGAAGGAGGTTGGTAGAGAAACATTTTCTCTTCTCCACTTGTATCACTTAGCTGTTGCTGCACAATACAGCATCCCCTAAATTAGTAGCTTAAAGCAGCAGCCATTTATTTAGTTCATAAATCTGTGGGTCAGCCATTTGGCTTGGCCTCAACTGGGTAGTTCTATGGTATGTGTCAGGCTTGGCCAACCTCATTGGACTAACAATGTGGCTGTGGTCAGCTTTGAGTTGGTCTGGGAATGAGTTAGTCTAGGTTGTTATTTGTTAGAATGGTTGATCTCTGCTCTATGTAGCTCTTCCTGTGACCAGCACTGCCTTATTCCCCTAGCATTTCAACAGGGTTCCAAGAGATAGAAGCAAACAAGGTCCCTTGAGGCTTTGACTCCGAACTGACCAACATCACTTCCACTGTATCCTAGAATAAAGCAACTCACAAGGCCAGCCAGCCAAAATTTAAGGATTGGGGAAGTAGATTGTGCCACTTGATAGAAGGAGTTGCAGAGTCACATTACACTCATCCACACTCTGCGTGGATGCAGAGAAGACAGTAATTGCAGCCATTCTTGCAAAAAGTCTACAATACTAAGTCTTACATTGCCCACATAATATGGGAATAATCAATAGAGTCTCTGTGGGAATCAAAAATAAGTCACTTCTTTTGTTACTAATATAATATGTTTTACTGATAAAATATAATTATTCAATTTAAAAGTAGTTAATACACTCTAGATTTGGCTTTTTAACACTAACAGGTTATATTTACTGCTAGCAGAGCATTTATTATGTACCAGGCAGTGTCCCAAACACAGTGTATAGCCCATCACAAGAGGAGGTGGTTCTTAAGAGTGTGGAGTCTGGAACCTGACTTGGCTTGAATTCTGATTTTACCACTTGTTAGCTCTGTCACCTTGGCAAATCAATTAGTTTTATTGCACTTTAGCTTCCAATCTATAGAATGGGCTAATAATAACCTAAAATGTGAGATTAACAAAAGGATTAAATCTATTTTCAGTGTTGATAATTGTACCTAGTGCCTGATGAGAGCTTTGTTACAGTCAGGTATTGTATTGTCACTGTCATGGTCATCATCTGCCACGGTATCCCTGTGATAGTTAATTTTATGAGGCATGATTAATACCCTATAGGTAGGTTCGTTATTTTCTCCATTTTACAGATAAGCACATAAGTGGAGGTTGACTAAAGTCACAAAGGCAAGATATGGCAGGTCCATTATTCAAGCCCTGGCAGCTGGTGCCAGAGTCTGGGCTTTTCATGCTATACAATCCAATACTGCCACAATATATAACAGTAGCTTCCACGGTAGTTGTGTGCAGGCCCAGCATCTACATATTTTGTTCTTTTCTCCCTATTGTCAGCATTTCAGAGAAGATTGAGCTTCCCTGCTAATTGCTTCTCAGTTGAGCAGACATAAAAAGCATCTGCACTGTAGGTGAAAAAACTTCCCCATATACTCAACTAAACTAGGGAAGAGGAGAACAGAACTGGCAGCTACTGGTCATCTTTCATATGCCAAGTGCAGAGTTATATACTTGGCAAACATCTCATTTCATCTTCACAGATAGCCCCATTAGGGATATATTGTCCTCATTTTATAGATGAGGAAACCAAGGCTGGTCTTGTCTAAAGTCACAAAGAATGAGTCTGACTCCCAAGCTTTGGCCATGATGCTGAACTGCTAAATTAAATGTAAAAAAATTCTATTATGAATACTTTGTAAAGAGATCGTATAGTAATTGTTACCTAATTTGCTTGTTTTAGAAAGGCAGAGGCTCTGACCTCTTCAAGGTGACTTCCTGGTTTCACTCTGATGAGTTACTCTATTTTTTTCACTTCTAGAGGAGATCTGTACCCTAGTTATCGCTGAGACTTTCCCCGAAGATGCAGGGATCTTTGCATGCTCTGCAAGAAATGATTATGGATCTGTAACCAGCACTGCCCAGCTGATTGTCACCTCAGGTATGTGAAGAGTAAAAAATTGACTGGGTTCTGTTCCCTAGCAGTTGGTGTGTGGTTCACCACAGCAGAAAGAACTACCCTAGAGGAGAACTCACCCCTTAGGAATGCTTGCTACCACTCCAGGAGTTATCCTAACAACCAGTGTCTCATCGTGAAACAAAGGCTTTGGGGGAGGGGGAATGGAAGTAGAGATGAAAAACAAAAAGATAATGACAGTGTAGTAACTGAACACAGGGGCTATTTTCTAAGTCTTGCAGCTTGGTCTTGGAAACAATGGGTCTGGTTTCCTAACATCCTCATGCTAACTCCGAATCATGCTAACAGCAGAAAGCCACCTCTGAATCAGAGGTGTGGTCATTCTCTGCAATGGCCAACTGAAGAGCTGGTCCTTGCACAAATCATTGTTTGAGCCATGATTGAAACTTTTGAAAAAGTAATACAAGGTAAACCTAATGTAACTTGGAGAAGCTGTGAAGATCTTAGAAATCAAATTTCATTGAAAATGAATTTTCTGATATGGAAAAAAATGAAAGCAGTATATTATCCTGTTAAAACTAATATTAAAAACTAGCCAGGGCAGCCCGGGTGGCTCAGTGGTTTAGCGCTGCCTTCAGCCCAGGGTGTGATCCTGGAGACCCGGGATCAAGTCTCGTGTCCAGCTCTCTGCATAAGCCTGCTTCTCCCTCTGCCTGTGTCTCTGCCTCCCTCTCTGTGTCTCTCATGAATTAATAAATAAAATCTTTTTAAAAAAAATCTGAATTAAAAAAAGAAGATTTATTTGTTTATTTGAGACAGAGCGTGGTGGGGGAAGGGGCAGAGGGAGAGAACCTCAAGCCGACTCTGCTGAGCAGGGAGCTTGATCTCATGACCCTGAGATCATGACCTGACCTGAAATTAAGAGTTAGGTGCTTAACTGACAGAGCCACCCTGGTGCCCCTGGATATATATATCTTTAAAGATTTTATTTATTCATTCATGAGAGACACAGAGAGACACACACACAGGCAGAAGGAGAAGGAGGCTCCCTGTGGGGAGCCTGATATAGGACTCAATCCCAGAACCCTAGGGTCATGAGCTAAGCTGAAGGCAGATGCTCAACCACTAAGCCACCCAGGCGTCCCTGGGTATTTTTTTTAAACTCATAGATGTACCACTTGCAAGGGCTACCTGAAAGCTTTTCCTATGTCTTTAGTTGACTATTTTCTCCTCTTACTAATCAGCTTTACTTTAACTTACTTTTATTGATTCATCACTGTTATTTACTTTGCAGTAGTGTTTAAAATAGTACTTTGACCAAGCCTGGCACATTGTACATACAGTAGGGAATCAAGAATTGGGTTGTGGCTGCAGGAGATAGACTTGGGGAGAATTGAACTGCACTTTGATGTCTTCAGAAGAGTGAGAAGTTGGTGCTAGGTGGCAGCAGAGGAACAAACAAGACTGGCTTAAGGATATTGGAATGCAAACTGTGTAAATGCTTTTTTGGTTAATAAAAGAAATGTAAAGTTGACTGGTTTGGTGATGGAGCCAATATGGACACAGGAAACAGAAAGTCTGGTGCCACAGTTGGAGCTGCAGAGCAGGAAGGATTTCAGGGTTTGATCCTGAGGTGGCTTGAGACTGCTCCGTCAGATGGCCCTGGCAGTAGTGCCATCTCCAACAACAGAGCCAAAAACTCTGGTCTGTAAACAATTTTGTGGCAAAAATTGGCATGCGGTCTTTCCCATTTTCACCAGAGGTGAATCTGCTGCAGGCCAAACATAATCAACAAATATTTTTTGAGCTTTCAGTTGAGCTCAGTAAGGATTTTTGAGTACATTCCAGGAGTTCTGTTGGGCTCTGGGCAAGGTGAGGAATCCAAGGATGACATGATCTTATCGGAAGATGTTTTCAGTTTATTGAGAGTTAACGAGTAAGTTTCTTTGGTACTGAATTACAGCCGTGACAATTATCTGAATTGGAAAAACATTATGTATGAGATCATAAGACAGAATTTTATTTTCCTTAGGTTTAAATAGAATATCCATTGCCCATCACAGAAAGCCTTTAGAGTTTGAGCTAATGTCAGTGAGGCACGGGTAGGATGTTCATTCGTAACCGCGGATTGCAATGTGAGCAAAGAAGGCATTATTAGTTGATGTTATTTGTGTTGTCATTTTTTACCAACTTCTGTGTTTAGGTCTTGTTTGAAATTTGTTGATGAATTGGTAGTTCATCTCTCTGCTTGTGGGCACAATCAGGAAATGAAACAGGTAGCAGTCCCTGAAAACCAATTTGGAAGAACCAGACCCTCCATCTGGCTTTGCTTGTGGATAATATGAGGGCAGCAGAGCTGCCTCCTCTTTAACTACTTAGTGGGGAACAGGGATTTTCAGGTAGTCTCTGACAGCATGAAAATAACAGTTCAACTATAGCGTCTTCTTATTTTTCCCTCTCTCTCCACATCCTTAGCCAACACTGAAAACTGTAACTATGACTCAGTGGGAGAATCCAACAATGATCACTTCCAACACTTTCCACCTCCTCCTCCAATCTTGGAGACGAGTTCCTTTGAGTTGGCTTCAAAGAAACCATCTGAGATCCAGCAGGTGAACAGCCCTGAGTTAGGACTCAGCATGGCAGCCCTTCAGATGCAGTTCAATTCTACGGAGAGGGAAACAAATGGAGTCCATCCCAGCCATGGAGTAAATGGACTGATTAACGGCAAAGCTAACAGTAATAAATCTCTTCCAACACCAGCTGTCCTGCTTTCACCCACTAAGGAGCCACCACCTCTGCTTGCCAAACCAAAACTGTGAGTATTTCTGCATGGTTTTATAATATTTTCCATACCCCTGCTAAATTGCCTTTCTGGCCAGGGAAAACTTTTTGCCTGGACTCAACTATATGGCAGGTTGCCTTTTCTGCAGGCAAGTTGTCCCTAGCTGATGTGACCTTGCTAACAATGTGAGGGGTTGGGTGTCCTTCAAAAATATAAAAGATGCCTAAAAATAAAGAAGGTAAATGAGAAAACTTGGTTAAATCTACCCTTTGCTGAAAGCTATAACTGGTTTCAGCTATAAAAATATCTATTTGTGGTGTGGCCTTTCCAATGTATAGCAAGGATGTAGCCACTCCCCAGAGGTGATTGAAAAGGAGACCTACTTTGAGTTTGTTATTAAAAACATTTCCAAGTGTTTTGAATTTAAGAATCAGTAAGGAAATCTGACAGAGATAATCCTGGGAAAACTGAAAGCTGAGGTTAGAAATTCCGTGTGCAGAACCTGGGGAAGAGGAATGAAACCAGAGATAACCAGGCTCCTCAGGGAGAAGAGTGCCCCACATAATACAGCTTACTTAGCTTTGGAATTCCATAGAATTGCTTCTTTTCATGAATACCACCTTCATATTTGATATCCATTATTTTCTTAGGATGATAAACCTTCCATGAGCTGTTTCCGTTGGCACCACACAGTGGAGAGTTGTTATGAATGGAGCCATTACAATGTCAGAGAGAGGCAGAAATCAATTAACTCCATAGTTTCTATCATAGCATAACAGACCTAGAATTACTGCCTTGATAGAGGTCAGTGGAGATGTCAGAATCATATAAAATGTCTACTCTATGAGGTCACATTTCCATTCGAATGAATTTACCAGAATCTAGGAGTTATTGTTTCCCTAGTACTGAACAGCCTACTCTTCTCCTGTTATCAGCTCGTTTGTTAGAAATGTTAGAATGTATAAGATGTTTCAATTAGAATGTCTTACCTTTGCACATCACTTTGTTTATTAAGTGGTTTCATGAGCCTTGTTAGACTAATCAAATACATCAGCCACAGAAATGTCTTAAGTTAGCAAATGGGCAGACAACTTTAGAAAAAGAAACTTCTGGACAATTTTGTGTTGAATTCTCAAAAATCTGTCTATTACTGCCTCGCACTTAATTTTGCATTTTGGCCAAACTTGTTTTTCAGGCAGCTAGGCTACTAGTGGTGTATACAGTAGTGTAAAAGATACAGGGTGAACATTTAATACCTGTGCTCCAGCTCCACTGAGATGCTGAATAGGTAAAATGAACTGAAAAGTGGCAGCCTTAAAAGAGATTTAGACCCTGGCAGCTCCATCCCAGAAATTAATTGTTACTGCTTTCTCCTTTTATCTTTGTATTTTGAATCTGTATTTGTAGTGCTTTTAATGAAATGAGGGACCTGCTCTCCTGGGAAAGACTTTTAATGATGAGGACTTCTCTGTGCTATTGATTAAATGAAGTGTATCTACCATAATGACTGTCATAAATTAGATATAAATCACGGGAAAGCAAACATGAAGAGCTGTGAACAGGCGTTTACAGCCCTTCTTATCTCAGGACTTTCAGCAACTTGTTAGCCCATGGCTCTGCTTTACAAGGATGTTAGTATGTGTGATGGGGGTGGGGTATCTCTACCAAAGAGTTCTGAGTTCAATGACATGAGTAGTTTAGGGGAGCTGGGGTGGCTCAGTTGGTTGAGTGTCCCACTCTTGATTTCAGCTCAGGTCATGATCTCAGGGTTGTGAGATCAAGCCCCATGTTGGGCTCTGTGTTCAACAGAGAGTCTGCTTGAGATTCTCCCTCCTTTCTTTTCCCCTCCCTTGATTCATGGATACACACTTTCTCTCTCTCAAATAAATCAATTAAAAAAAAAAAAAGATGAGTAGCTTAAGTTTAAAGAGTGACAACTGTGATTTGCTATTAGCCAGATTTTCAATACAATGTAAGGTATAGAAAAATGGACTTTATTGCTTACTATCCAAATAGAGGGTTTACTCTGCTTCATGAGGAAATTTAGGGAAAGGCAAATCACCTAATAATAAAACCTGGTAGCTTACAAGTAACATTACTTACACCAATTTTTACCACTGGTTGTTGTTTTTTTTTTCCCCCAAATCTTCATGTGCTTAAATATATTCTCAGAGTATCACTTAATTCTTATCATATTGTATTAGTACCTGCTGTTTACTAGGTAGAAAATAAAAATATGTGATAACACTTTCAAAATACATATTTTAAAGTTTTCTTATGAGGTATAATACTTTCTTGGATTTGTCTTAATTACAAAGTAAATGTATACTTGATGTGCCAATTCAAACAATACAGAAGAAATTAAAAAGTGAATGCTATTTGCTTTTCCTCTTCCATCCTGCCTTTTTGAGGTTGAACTAGTGTTACTGGTTCAGTCCAGTCTTCCAATCCTTTCTCTATTGTCATGGTCTTTTCCGAAAAGGTTTCTCATTGTTTTACAAGTGAGCCATTGATGGAGGAATGCTTCATCATTCCATTGAATGACATCTGTAATAATTTAGAATGGCATTGAAATTACTGACAAGGACTACAGACAGATAACTACCAACTAAAATTCTTTCACATGTCTATTCCTTTTTCAGACATTGGAGAGAAAATGAAATTTTGCCTCTTACTGTTGGCAGTTAAAAAGTATGCATTGCTCTAATCTTTTTCCACTAGCCTGTGATTTTATTCCCTTTCAAGAAAGGAGAGGCTTATATTTTGGGGCTATATTTTATGCCATTTCATTCTTCTGAATCATTTGTAATCAGATAAATAGAAAACAATTTGGAGGGGGTAAATAGTAGGAATTAAAACATTTACTCTTGGAATAAATTAACCCAAAAGGCATGTTTGACTCGTCAGATTCCTTTCTTTTTTTTAAAGAAGTAGTTTCTGGGATCCCTGGGTGGCGCAGCGGTTTGGCACCTGCCTTTGGCCCAGGGCGCGATCCTGGAGACCCGGGATCGAATCCCACGTCGGGCTCCCGGTGCATGGAGCCTGCCTCTCTCTCTGCCTGTGTCTCTGCCTCTCTCTCTCTCTCTCTCTGTGAGACTATCATAAATAAATAAAAATTAAAAAAAAAAGTAGTAGTTTGTTTGTTTGTTTTTTAAGATTTTATTTATTTATTCATGGGAGACACAGAGAGAGAGAGACACGCAAGCAGAGGGAAAAGCAGGCTCCATGCAGGGAGCCCGACTTGGGACTGGATCCCGGGTCCCCAGGATCACGCCCTGGGCTGAAGGCGGCGCTAAACCGCTGAGCCACCCAGGCATCCTGACTCGTCAGATTGCTAAGGAATTATCATTTTCAAAAAGAAAATCTCTTTGCATTTTTTCTCTCAATAGTTGCAGTACTGATGATGAGAAGAAAAAAAAAATCCAAGACTAAACTGGAAAGATAGAATTGTTTTCTTTAGCAGTCATGATCCCTTATATCCCACCTGAAGTCCTCACCAGTAGCTTTGCAGCCTCCCAGACCTCCAGCCGAGTCTGCCCTACCTGTCCTGAGGGCCAGTTTCCTGGCTCAGCATCCTGTTGACATCCACTTCAGTTTCTGCATCTCTCAATGTCTTTGTGTCAAATACCGTCCCTCAAGTAGAAGTTTAACATGATTCAATAGGCTCTTCTTACTGAAGATGCCATGCACATTGGATTTTTGGCATAATGTTACCACTTGCGGTGGGAATAGAAGTGCACTTAGAATACTACACAGGAAAAATTCCTAAATGAGAGTTATGTGTTCGATACTCATAATCTTCTATGACAGTGCAAAGAAAAGAAGCAACATGGTGCTGAAGTCCTAATTCTTATCAGAGAAAAAGAGAAAGGAATAAATACAAACCTACCTTAGGAACTATTTGTTACATTGTTTTCCTTGTTGGAGTACCCCAGATAAGTCTGTTGCCTCCCACTCCCTGCAAATTATGTCTGAAGATTCAAAATAAACATAGGGCTCAGTTTGTGAATAGGAAAGAAAATCCCTGTTTCTCTTTATTCCTGCCAAAACACAGTCCTTCAAAGGCATGGATATGTATGGGATCCCCAGGAATAAACCCTGGAAGGAAGCTTTGGAATGCCAAATTTAGTAGGTGATTTGCAAAACATATAGTAAAGCGTGGTTGTGGTCATGTTTTTCCACTGAGCTCACCTCCTAAATTAGACCAAACAATATCTAAATAACATGCTGCTTTCAAATCTCATTTGCTTCTTTGTTTTTAATATTCTTCCTGTCTTGTGGGAGGGAGGGAGATTATAAACCTGTGGAGAAAGCAAAATGAGAAGCCAAAAGGGAGATTTCTGAAGGGCGAACCAACAGGCAAGTCCTCGCACCCAGGAAAGCACAAGTCAGCAGATAACACGATGCACACTTGCCACTCTGGTGCCTCAGCCTGAGAGTCCATGCCCTTTGACTGGAGGAATGAGAACGAAATGTTTCCAGAATTTTTAACATGCCTAATCAACAGCTAAGCTAGATATGGATTTAACTCTTTGTCCTGGTCTTACTGCTTTCTCTATCCCTTGCCTCTAAGGAGAAAGCATCGTCATTTCCTATCTGAAAAGGGTAAAATGATTTCAGGCTGAATCGGGCTTTTGGAAATGATGGCATTTCATTACCTTCATCTCTTTCTCTTTCCTCTCAGTCCCACCCTTAGACACCTCATTGTTCCCACAGCTCTTGTCTCAAGAGAGGGGCATGTCTTAGATGCTCATTCATACTGAGGCCCTGGGGGTTTTGTGTGTCACATCAGCGCAGCTGTGGCCTGACGAAGTGAAGCGGTGTCTTCAGCCCTAAGTGATCACCAGCACTGTGTAAAATCAGAGACACGGCCTCTCACTGCCTGTGTGAGAATGAGGATGGTGTATCGGAGAGACCGAAGAGGAGGAGAGAGCAGCCCATGTCCCTCTCTTTAGCAGTGTTTGAACTATGCCCAGCTTGCTATATTTGGAAGTTCCTTAAGGTTTCCCCCACACTTCAAGCACAAGTTGTTCCTTGGCCTAGAATGTTCTGCTCCCCAGAATGTTCCACTAGTAGCTGGCCCCTTCTGGCTTTCAGCTCCCAGCTTAATGTCCCCACCTCCCCTAACCACCCAATCTAATGCTAATTCTCCAGCTGTTAAACTTGGCTCTTCTCAATAAATCATCCTCTTTAATGACCGCATAGCATGTAACTCTTTCTGATAGCTTCCTATTGACTTCTTGTTAGTATGTGTACTGCTTTTGCCCCTCTATTATAATGCGAGCTTTTTGAGAATAGGAACCTTGACCATTTTTCACTGCCTTTTCACCAGGACCTAGACCAGGGCTGACATGATCAAAAACATTTTTGAATGAGTGAAGCAGGAACAGACCAACGAAAAGGAAGAGCAAGCTCTCCTACGATTAGAGCAAGCCTGTTTGTTCCGTTTAACCTCATACCTAGACGGACTGAGACTTTTGTTTTCAAACCTCATCAGTTCCAGAGTTTTCCTACTTAATCATACTTTTCCAGCTGACCTCATTTACCTTATACAGAATGATATGAAGAACTAAATAAGAATCCCATGGAATAGAATGACATTGGAAAAGTTTGTTCAGCCAAGTTACTCAATTTGGGGACCCTTTCAACTCCTCCTCCTTTTCTCCTGTGTTTCATTAACATTTTAATTTTTTTTTCATTAACATCTTACTTTAAAATATCATGGAGAAAGTGAGACATTTGAAAGGTCTGAGAGGACATTTTCCTTCTCTAGTACATACTTGCAGTGTCAGTTGGCCACAGTACAATCAAACCGCTAGTTCAAGGTGTGTGTACTTGACATGTTAACACTCCCATCAGATGCCAGACTTTTGATGAAAGACTGAGAGCTTCTGTGCTACTCCCTTCCTGCCCTGTTGATGTTGGACGGCTGCTCGAACTCCAACGTGCGGCTTGGTCAGTATAATTTAGAGAGTTGAACATTTTTCCATCCTTTAACCTCTACTAATTGCTTCTCCCTCTGCTATGTCTCTACCTCTCTATGTGTGTCTCTCATGAATAAATACCCTCTACTAATTGGGATGTAAGAACTCACTATATCACTGACATTAGAATATAAATGGTTTCCTATGTTCTGTAAACCTTACCTTATAGGTTTAACACACAGGCAAGGAGAGGATAAGCGCAACAGTTTGAGGCAAAATAAGCAACGGAGATTGAAGAGGTATAATCATCAAGCAATTATAGAGAGGTCTTAAGTGTACATAAATGTATTTAAAAATCTAACACTTTTCATTCACTATTAATTGAGCATCAGCAATGTATTGGGTGCTGAGGACACACAGATGAAAAAGACAAAAGCATTACCTTTGAATAATATATGGTTTAGTGATCGCTAAGATCATATCGGCAAGAATACACCAATGAATTCTACACATCTTTTAAAGTTATGTAAATGTTGTAGGCAAATGACTAATTCCTAAGTTAATTTCAGTGCAACCCAGTTGCCTTCTCTTCCTAATTTAATATTTGGAAGATAAGCCATTCTGCTTTTGATCCTGAAGACTAAATAGGCAGCGACTTCCATTTCTGGTTAAATGGTTTTTGTTATCTGCTGAGTCTAGTCAAATAACGAAGCAGTCTAATAGCAGTGAAAGTGCAAACTATGGAACGAGCAGAGCCTTCAAAATAATATTAGGGCAAAAAGAGCAGAACGTAGTGTTTTCAGTTTGTTATAAAATCACATCTATACAAACACACGCACACATTCACCAAGCACATTGGAAAATGGTGAATAAGGAATGTAGGCAAGATCATGGCCTTAATCTTGTAGCACCTGGCCATGCATGCAGATATGGGCTCTTCATAAATACAACATGATGATGACTATGCATTAACAGTGTTGGTGTTGGATCACTGTAAAAACAACCCTTCCCTGAAATGGAAAATTCAATCAAGGAACTTCCTGAAGTGTGAAACTTTTAACTAAGGAATAACATTTTGATGTATTTTTCCTTGTGATTTTTTTCATGTAAAAATTGGCTCTGATACAGTGTCGCGTTCTTAGATATTAGAATAATAGTACTATAATAGTACTTTGCTGTGCTAGTGTTTTGGTGAATATAATGTTTAATTACATTTCCAAAAGGAGGTTGAGTCCTTATTTTTATGGCTGGTAGTCTTATTTTGTGTCCAAAATATAGTTGGAAATACTTACAGATACCCCGTGTGCATTCAAAGGTGGTCCTCAACCATCCACAAGAAATCCTATATGTGCATCTCAAATAATAGATGCTTTCCATGAAAGAGTAAAACTATGGTGCAATATTTCTTCAACATTTCCGTCTCATCTTGCCTCAGTATGTACGAGAGCTCCTTTAGTGATTACAAAGTAATTTGATTAAAGTCCCTGCTGGGTAGTGGCCTTTTGGAAGGGCCAGGGCTCAGCTCAGAAATCAGATGGAGCCATATATGAGCAGTATGCTCAGAGATGATGCTTGGATCTCATGTCAAAATAACAACGTAGTGTTAAGCCCCAGAAAACTAGAAACAATTGTATGTATATACAGCTTAATATCAATTTTATGAGAAAAACTTAAACCAACTAAAAATGTTTTTATTAGAAGGAATTATATCAAAATAATACCGTTGGTTCTTTGGTGGAGTTTTGAGATTATCTTTTCTTGTTAAGTAGTCCTGATTTTTCAGCTTTTCAACACTAAGGTTTATTACATTTGTAATTACAAAGTGGTATTTTGAAGGAAATAAGCACTTCCAATTCTGTTTGCACCATCCTCCCTTCTGCATTTAACCTCAGCTCATTCTTCTTTTCATCATAGATGCTCCCTTCTCCATAAGAGTATCCAAGTTCAATTTTGAGCACAGTTGAAAGCAGAATGTTCTGGTACTGAATATTCTCACTTTCCCCAGTTGGAGCTTCTCTCTTCTAGAAGCCAGTGGCTTCAGGATTCCATCTGGGTTTCTAGGACCCACCTTTGGAAGCCCTCCTCAGAAAATGTCCTAAACTCCAGAATGACTTTGCTTCTCCATGAACACTCTAACATCCCCACACCAACCAAAACTCCCATTCTTTCAATTGCACATCTCAAAAGTGACAGGAATAAGATAATTTTTCACCTTTAAGTTGAAAATAAGCCAACTGTTTTGAAGATTGATATTTAATGTATAATCCATACAAGGCCTTCCACAGGAAGGAGGATGAAAACTTTTCCCTCAGAAGAAGCAGGGAGAAAAAAAAAAAAAAGAAGAAGCAGGGAAGGGGAAAAGATGTAGGAACAGAAAACTGAAGTGCTAAGCCAAATAACAATATTACCAGTAAGATATATGATGAAGACATTTGCTGAAATAGGAAGGATAATTATGGTAAGTGTGAGATTAAGAACAGTGAAAAAGGCTGAAGAGAACTCTGAGAGGTGATCAGGATACCAAGAAAGGAGTGCCATGCCATTTCCTAGCAAAAGTGAGAACACATATTAGAGTCAATGAGCATATTTTGTGACTTTATTTCAACCATAATCTTTACTCTGAAGGGAGGAACTGGCAAGATGGAGATGCTATAATATTTAATGTGATGATCCTTGAGAAGTGTCCTCGAAATCCTCATCCAAGCAGTGTGTGGCATCAGAAAGGAAAGCAGAGAAAGGCAGATCAGGACTTAAGGGGGAAAGAGATAATGACTCAAGAAAATGGCAATAACAGCAAGAGGGAAAATGACTCAAAGGGAGAATGAAATGGGAAGATAGGAAAAAGGAACAGTGGTTATGATTAGAGGACTCTGAAAGTTCAAAATCTTAAAGACCCTCCAAGTGCTGAAGGAATTTAAGACATTATCTGTTTGAGTGGATAGTTGAAGTGGAAGTTAAGGTCATAGCAGTAGAGGAAGTGGTCAAGGAACCATGAAGTTAAGATGTTAGAAAGAACTTAACATGGATGGTGGCCAGAAGTGATGGCAGGAAATGAAAGGCTAAATGGTAAAGTCATTGAGAAAAATGAGGAAATGGCTGAGCTTGTTGGTGACAACCAAGGAAGAGAGAGTGATATAGGTGGAGCACATAGACTTCAAAAAGGAGCAGATGTTGGGTGAATGACAGGCAAAACTGTTGTAATAGCTTTGGAGACAGGTGAGCATGCAGAGCCCTCCATGCTCAGAGAAGATCGTGATGAAGTTAGTAGCATCATCAAAGAAAGACATTTCAGTTAAGACAAAAGCATTTTTTTAATTAAAAAAATTCTTTAAGAAGATTTTATTTATTTATTCATGAGACACACACACACACACACACACACACACACACACACACAGAGGCAGAGACACAGGCAGAGGGAGAAGCAGGTTCCCCACAAGGAGCCGGATGCAGGACTCTATCCCAGATCTTGGGATCACGCCCTAAGCCAAAGGCAGACCCTCAACCACTGAGCCACCCAGGTGTCCTGACAAAAGCATTTCTAATGAGAATAGAAAGTGTCCTTGTTGGTTAGAAACAGTCAAAGAATCCTGCAGACAATAGAAGGAATCCGGAGAAGGATGACCACCAGGGAAGGGAGAACAAGGAGACAGCTTTAGGGGAGATGTTTGCATCCGAAGAGGTAAGATGAGAGGATGAGAGAACGAGAATATCCTGGAGGATCACTTGCTGTTATTTCATGAAGATTATTTGTAGTTAGAAGCTGATAGAGCCATTTCCAGTATAATTAATGTCTTCTGACCTCTGGATGTGAAGGTTCCCACTGGTATAATAACTGCCTGCTCTGTTTGTTTCCTTTTTTTCTTTCTTTCTTGCTCCAGATTGCTGCTTATTTTTTTGATCTAACTTCCACTTCAACTATCCACTCAAATAGATAATGTCTTAAATTCCTTCCGCACTTGGAGGTTCTTAAGATTTTGAGAGTCCTCTAATCACAACCACTGTTCCTTTTTCCTACCTTCCCATTTCATTCTCCCTCTGAGTCATTTTCCCTTTTGCTGTTACTACCATTTTATAGTTGCTAACTTTTTCTATTCAAGGCAGACCTTGAATTGCGTTTTTATTGAACAAGCCTATTTCCTATATTTGAATATTTTGAACAATTGTTCTCAATTAACAGGTCTCTCATCCATATATATTGAATTTCACTTTGTGTCTTCAACTTTTACTACTGGAGAATTTATTTCTTTATGCTTCAGGCTAAAAATATGTGAGGTTGCCAATTTTTTACCATTGATTTATTTTTTCTGCTAATGTGTAAGTTTTTCATTCAAACTAATATATCACCTAATGGTGAGAACATTAGTAACAGGGAGGTTTATTTTAGTTGGTTTCTATTTCATGTGTAAAAGCAGATGATTCATTTTCTCAACAAACCTAAGAATGACTGCTTCCTTACTTGACTAAAGTTATGATTATACAAACCTTGTAGATAACAATGGAATCGATGTAGATTTTTGAAAACCTTTCCATATGTGGCAAGGTATTAAATATGCTTTCATTTGGTTTTAAGAATAATTCATGTATTAAGCTAATTCAAGAAACTGTGCAGATTTTCATGAAACAGGTTGGCTGGTTAAATCACTTATATGTTAAACACATAAATTTGCTTCATTATTCAAAAGAGAACTATAAATTAATTGCTGAATCTCAAACTTTGGTATACTAGGTTCATGTCTTCTGACCTCTGGATATGAAGGTTCTCACTGGTATAATACTCCCTGCTCTGTTTCTTTTCTTTTCTTTTCTTTTTTTTTTTTGTCCTTTCTTGCCCCAGGTTTCTATATTTTTTAAAATTTAAATTCAATTAATTAACATATAGTGTATTATTATTTTCAGAGGTAGAGTTCAGTGATTCATCAGTTGCATATAACACCCAGTGCTCATTACATCCTGTGCCCTCCTTACTGCCCATCACCCAGTTACCCCACCTCCCCTCCAGCAACCCTCAGTTTGTTTGCTATGATTGAGTCTCTTATAGTTTGTTTCCCTCTCTGATTTCATCTTGTTTTATTTTTCCCTCCCTCCCTCCATGCTCCTCCATCCTGCTTCTTAAATTCCATATATGAGTGAAATCCTGTGGTATTTGTCTCTGACTGACTTCACTCAGCTTAATCCCTTTCTAGTTTCATCCCTGTTGTTGCAAAAGGCAAGATTTCATTGTTTATGAGGGCTGAGTAGTATTCCATTGTGTGTATATACACCACATCTTTATCTATTCATCTGTCGATGGACATCTGGGCTCCGTTTCTGAGGGCTTTTGTTAGTATGTGCATTGATTGTAAAAGGTTTTTGTTGCTGCTCAGAGGAAATGCCCCAGTAAATTTATCCATCTACTTAATTTCTGCATTCACATTCCCACTGTGTTTGCTCTACCTCATCTCAACTCAGAAACCTTGAGAATGTATTTGCTTTGTGCCCTGCTCCATTTCATGGCGTTCCTTAGGTCTGTTTTTTATTTAAATGGAATGATGTGGGTATCTACAGTAGGTAGCACTTAAGGGATTCCAGTGCGAACCTCCTGATGAGAAGCTAGTAAAACCAAGGAGTCACTGACATACTATCTAGATATTTTTACTTCACTATGTCAGGAACCAAAAAGAGTAGGTGCAGCTATCTAGTATTCTTTTTCCTCATAAGAGTTTATAAATAGGTCAAATACGGGTAATTATATGCCTCAGCTATAATTTTAAACTTGCTGCTTTCCTAGTAATTGGCATTAAATATGAAGGTTGTGAAAGATTTCTGGAAAGACCACAAAATATTTTCTTGTCCTCATTTCTTTGTTGAAATAGTTCATATGCCATCTGGTTTCAGGAATGTATCATTATATGCAGTGTTTGTAGCAAAAAAAAAAAAAAAAAAAAGCCATAAAAGATGGCCTGAGTACAATGCCTTGCAAAGTAAAAATGTTTTTTGTTCTCCGTACTTTCTAAAATTGAGTTTATAGTTTGGTCTTCCAAATAGTTTTAGCCATGGGGTAAATCCTTGCTTTGGATGATTGTATTTTCATGTCTCATGCCCTCCTCTCCCTTGTAGCTCTTAGCTCTTGCTTTCTTCAAAGGGCATCCTTTAAAACAAATGTGAAATGTTTACACTTATTTGTATTGTATCACAAAGGGGTTTTACACAGAGAAGAGAGGATTATTGATGATGAAGCATTCTAGAATAACAGCAAGAGTTCCACTGCATGTTTGTTCTAATTATTCTACCATTAAAAAGCAGAATTATATTTGGTTGTGTCATTATTAAGGCTTTCTGATACTAAACAGCTGCCTTACTAGAGAGAAGTTATTAAAGGATTTTTTGTTTTACTGAAACCTGGTAGGAGGAGGTTACTAAAAGCAATTAGGTGGTTGCAGAACCTCCTTTTACTTGAAAGTTAAGTTACACTGAGGACCCTGGTCCCCATTTCACCATGAAGGCAGCTTGAAAGAAATTTGCATTTGTTATTTTGCATTATAACAAGGGAACGAACAAAAGCTCCCTTTGTTGACTCTGAAGTTTCGCCTGGAGCTAGATCATGAGCAGCAGCTATGCTTTTGCTTTGTATCTGGTGCTGTGTCTGATCTGCTGTCTTCTCATACTGGAAGATCTTGGAGTAGACGAAATGCAGGCAGGCAAATATGCAGACTTGAACCTGGATCCAGTTCAGGCCCCAAACATAGAAATCTGGATTTGGATGGAATGAGAATGCGGAGGGTTCATGCTTGTAGGAGTCATCTAAGACATGGGCCAATTTGGAATGTTTTGGTGAGCCCATCCTGGGACTCTAACTCTGTGTCATGGAGCTGGATGGGAGGTTGGATTGAGTTAAATTGACATTTTCGTAAGACCATAACCTCTGAAAAGGACCAGAAGTTACACCAACTTTGTTGATGTCTAGCAGATGTATAAATGGAACTTTTGAATTCATGTCTTTCTCCCAGATCCTTATCGTTTTGAACTGTATACTCTGGGTAGACTAGAATAAATTAATTTTGCCTGATATGAGAAAATAGGCATGTTCCTCTTGCTAAGCAAACTCCACTTAGTTATGAGCAATCTGTCAGATATAATCCCAGATCGACAGGTCTTTTTTCCCCCTCCTTGTGTCAAATTTCCTCCATGTTCTAGTTTCATATGAAATTTATAAACATCAACATTTCATATTCTAGGAAATTATTCATTTCTGGGTCCATGGTGAATTTAGCATGTACTGCAGTATACTGTTTAGAGGTGAGACAACTATCTTGGAATTTATAAAAATTGAAAAACCCTTATATACAGTCATAAGCCAAGAGACATCTACCGTACACCAGGTACTCCAACCCTAATAAAGGCAAGTAAAAGTTTGGATATTTATTCCAATAGAAGCTGTTGTTGTCATCTCACACTTAGAACAAGTAGACATTTTTGACATTTTTTACTCTAGAAACTCTTATTGCTACTAGTTATATAACCTGGACATGTTTCATATTGATATGACATTTCAAAATAAAGGATTATTCCACTGCAAAAAACTATTTCAGAGACTTTATACAAATATGAGCAATCAGTATTAATTATTAAAATATTTGGAAAAGGACACTATGGCACACTTGCACTCTATTTTTCCAGTCTTGGTCATGGATTTTTTTTTCTTTTTACACTGAATTGTTTTTTCACCAGCTCTCATTGGGACCATCAGTGCAGCTAGTCAGCATTTTCTTAAACATTTTTTTCTCATGCAATCTTCCTGCTGCAAAAGTACTGTCCCTGAAATGCGTAAGACCTCCTTCCTAGAATGCCCCATTCTCTGCTCCATTTTTTTAATACATACCACAAAAGTTTTTAAATTTAAATTCAGTTAATTAACATATAGGGTATTATGATTTTCAGAGGTAAAGTTCAATGATTCATCAGTCTTCTATAACACCCAGTGCTCATTATGTCACATGTCCTCCTTAATACCCATCCCCCAGTTATCCCATCTTGTCCTCCACCTCCCTCCAATGACCCTCGGTTTGTTTCCTATGATTAAGAGTCTCTTGTGGTTTGTTTCCTTCTCTGATTTTGTCTTGTTTTATTTTTTCCTCCCTTCCCCTATGCTCTTCTGTTTTGTTTCCTAAATTCCACATACAAGTAAAAAAAATCATATAATTGTCTTTCTCTGATTGACTTATTTTGCTTAGCAGAATACCCTTTAGTTCCATCTATATTGTTGCAAATGGCAAGATTTCATTGTTTTTGATGGCTGAGTAACATTCCGTTTGTGTGTGTGTGTGCGCGTGCGTGTGCGTATCTCAACATCTTCTTTATCCATTCATCTGTCAATGGACATCTGGGCTCTCTCCATAGTTTGGCTACTGTGGACATTGCTGCTATGAATATTGGGGTGCAGGTGCCCCTTTGGATCGCTACATTTGTATCTTTGGGGTAAATACCTAGTAGTGCAATTGCTGGGTCATAGAGTAGCTTTATTTGTAACTCTCTGAAGAACCTCCATACTGTTTTCCAGAGTAGCTGTACCAGTTTGCGTTCCCACCAGCAATGTACAAGGTTTCCTCCTTCTCTGCATCCTCACCAACATCTGTCATTTCCTGACTTGTTGATTTCCCTCTGCTCCATTCTTGACTAGCTCTCCAGGCTTAACACACAGCCACTCCCCTAAAACTTCAATGTCATCCTGGAAGTACTTTTCACCTTTACTTATGTTGTCTCCCTTGATTCCCAAAGGCTGTTTCACTTTTTTGTTTTATTTTCTTATTTGCCAGAAGTATACCCTCTAGCAGGTTTCAAAGAAAGAGTGTAGGACAAATTGTTTCTGGATCCTACTTATCTGAACAAACGTTTTTATTCTATCCTCACACTAAATTGATAGTTTGGGTTTGGAATATAGACTATGCCTAAGATTTTTGAAGGAATTACTTCAGATCCTTCTAGTTTCTTGTGTTAGTGTAGAGGAATCCAATGAGCTTCTGCCTTCTGATCCTTTGTGTATGATTTTTTTCATTTCATGCGTAGAACCTTCTGTATATCCCTAGTACTCTGAAATTTCTTTGATGATATACAGTATTTTTCAGACACTGTAGAGGATATTTAGTGGCCCTTTTGATCTTAAAACTCATAGATATATTCTGGAAAATTTTCCTGTATTATTTTTTATTTCTTCTTCACTTTCTCTGTTCTCTCTGAAACTTGTATTATCATGATATTAGACTCCTAAACTGATGTTCTAATTTTCTTGCCAATTTTCAGCAGATTTTCTGTAGATATCTTCACTTTTGTCTTCCAGATGTTCTGCTGAATTTATTTCTATTGTATTTTTATTTCCCAAGACTTCTTTTCATTATATAATTTTTTATAGCATCCAATTCTGTTTCATGAATACTATGATGTCCTTTATCTCTTTACAGATATTAATCATTGGAGTTTCTTTTTTGGGGGGTAGGGTGTCTGTTGTTATAATTTAGCTTCCCCACCCCCATTCCATACATTTTTCTCTATTCCTTCAGGTTCCTTTTCTTCTCTGTGTTTATTTGGGCTGAATTTCATGTTTGAGGATTTTGTTAAATGTCTCTTTGGCACCAGCAAGTTGAATAGGAACTTTGGTTGGGATTTGTCAGCTGGTTGACATTACTCTAGGATTGAGCAAGGACTCCAGATACCTGTATCTACAGGTCTTTTCTAATAGGTTAATCAGTTTCTCCAGAAGGAAATGCATTCAGTTTCCTTCCTGGGGCAAGGGTGGACAGGACTGGTATTTGCTTGGCAGACAGCATCTGGGAGCTGAACAGGGTAGGGGAAGGCTTTCATCATTTAGTGGATACTTTCGTGTAATTCTGTATCCCCATCTTCAACCTCCTCTCTTGCTTTTTTGTTCTGCTACACCAGGTGTTTCAGGATCTGTTTCATACTGACTCTGTGTCTCAGTAATGGAAACCTGTTTCCAGACACGGTGGAAGAGGAATGGTGGACTAGCTACAAGACCAGGGGAATGGAGATGGCTGGTCTCCTACAGACTCTGAATCGATCCTCTCATATTCAGTCCCATCCCTCTCTTCTATTTTCTGAGGATTCTAGTGATCAAGTTTTCTGTTGATCAAATTTAATTCCTTCTTGTTTGATTCGCCTTCTGTAGCACTTAGGTTTCCACTTTCCTCTCCTGCTAACTCAGTGACAACTCATCCATTCACTTTTTGTTCCAACGAACTTAAAATTTTTTATTTCTTTTTTTCTCTCTCCCTGCCTCCCTCGCCTCCCCTTGGTCCCTCCCTCTCCGTTTCCCTCTCTCCCTTTTTTTAGGTTTTAAGGGAAGGAGCAAAAATAAATGGATCTGTTTAACCCACTGTGTTTAAGTAAATGCCAGTTTATGGCTTTGGACCTTCTTTTTATTATGTCAATTCCAGTATAGTTAATAGACAGTGTTGTTAGGTTCAGAGGTACATTGATTCACCAATTTCATATATATCATCCAGTGCTCATCATGATAAGTGCACACTCCTTAAACCCTATCACCTGTTTCACCCATCCCACTTCCCATGTGGTAACTATCAGTTTGTTCTCTATAGTTAAGAGTGTGTTTCTTAGTATGTCTGTCTCTCTCACTTGCCCTTTCTCTTTTCTCTTGCTCATTTGTTTCTTAAACTCCACATATGACAGAAATCATATGGTATTTATCTAACTGTGACTTATTTTGCTTTGCATTATATTCTCTAACTCCATCCCTTGTCATTGCAAATGGCAAGATTTCATTCTTTTTTATGGCTGAATAATAATTCATTGCATATACATAAACACTCTTCTTTATCCATTTATTAATTGAATCCCTGAAGCTCCTTTTCTGTCTTGGATATCATAAATAATGCTGCTATAAACATAGGGGTGCATGCATCCCTTTGAATTCATGTTTTTGTAATCTTTGTGTAAATACCTAGTAGTGTGATTCCTGGATCCTAGGGTAGTTGTATTTTTAACTTTTTTTTTTTTTTAGACAGTGAACATTGAGGTGGGCAGAGGAAGAGGGAGAGAGAAACTTTAGCAGATTCTTTGCTGAGCTCTGAGCTCGACACAGGGCTTAATCTCATGACCCTGAGATCATGACCTAAGCCAAAATCGAGGATTGGACACTTAACCAACTGAGCTATTCAGGTGCCCCAAATCTTATTAACTTTTTGAGAAACCTGCATACTACTTTTCAGAGTGACTGTACCAGTTTGCATTCCCACTAACAGTGCAAGAAGGTTCCTTTTCCTTCCCATCCTTCCAACACCTATTGTTTCTATGTTGTTAATTTTAGCCATTTTGATAGGTGAGAGGTGATAGATATCTCATTGTAGTTTTGATTTGCATTTCCCTGATGTTGAGTGATGTTTGAGGATCTTTTTATGTATCTGTTGGCCAGGCATAGAGCATCTTTGGAGAAATGCCTATTCATGTCTTCTGCCCACTTTTAAATTTGATAATTTGATTTTTGAGTGTTGAGTTCTATAAGTTCTTTATATATTTTGGATAGTAACCCTTTATGGGATATGTCATTTATAAATATCTTCTCCCATTCCCTTTTAGTTTTGTTGATTGTTTCTTTTGCTGTGCAGAATGGACCTTAAAGGAAGATTTTTTTTTCCAGCCTAAGAAAGCAGTATAGGACAGGGACAGAATCTTTACCACTGACAAAGTAGGTGATATTGGATAAGCATCCCACTGCCTCTAAGTTTCTTCAGTGAAAGGGAATTATGACAGTACCTACTCCACAGGATTGTGGTCACATGAAAAAATGTGCTGTCACAGAACATGCCACAGGACAAGTACTTAGCTGATATTGCCTATAATTGTTTTGTTATAAGAGAATGTTAACAATGAATCCTTTGTTACTTGACTATACATACAGAGAGTTTCTGAAATAAGCAACTTACAAAAGTCCTAAAAAACTACAAGTGAATTCTTTATTATGTTCCTTTTTCTTCCTCTACCTTGAAAAGTAGTGAGAAAAAAATATATTAATAAAAAAAATCACTGACCAATTAGGAGAAGCTTTTGCTTTCTTTTAAATCACCTTAGGGTTCCTAGAAATTATACATATTAACTCCAGTGGGCTGAATATCAGAAATGAGGGTAGTGATGATGACAGGCTACAGATGTTGGGCTACAAAATGTTGATAGACCTCTTGTTCTTTGTATAAGCTTAGATATGTAGTCATGGAGGAAACAGGGTTAACAGGATATTTTGTGTAACCCATGGCTAAAGGCTGAAAATTCACACTCACCATGGTTTCTGCTTTGAAATGTTGGAGTCTTTAAAACATTTTATTTTAATAACTAAGATGTTATTAGGGAGATGTTTCTGAAATTGCCAAGGCCTGGGGACATCTTCTCCTATGACAAAGAACTGGGAAAAATAAAATATACCTAGAACTTCCACCAAGTCTCTGGCATTCAAGAAATCTTTATTCTACAATATCATGTGTACAAATTTCCCCCAAGAACTTCTGATACTTTTCTTCCTTGTTCTCTTAAAGTACCCACTTTCCCTCTTCCCTTCCTTTTATCATGTAATTGACTGGCTTAGAGTCAGAGGTAACTAAGTAAATAACTTGAGAGTCAAATCTAGTGATGGGCTAGAGAAGCCCATTTTGAATCATATGCAAAAAGGAAATGAATATGTATTGTTTGCGATAAGCCCAGAACAACCTGAATTGACTATGAAGGAATCCAGTAGCCTTTTCTTAGAAAAATCCAGGCACTCCTTCACATTTCTCTGCTCCTAAGCCAAAGAACATCACTGGAAGTTCAGAATCATGCAGGTTCTATTAGAAAGGTTACTTAAGGCCAAGGAACATGACCAGAACATTTTAAAAAGCATAGGATGTTTAAGAATGGTTCTAAAAGTAAACGTGAAAAAAAAAAAGTAAACGTGAGCACAAAGTGCAGTTCTTCCCTTTTCTTAATCTTAAAATAATTCAGCTCTTAAGCAGAAACTACCTAAAGGCAAATCAAAGTGTCAAACAGATTTAGAATGTGATTCATCAGAACATCAAATGCATTTTATATAGGTTTGTTTATCATAATCTGACAGTACAGGCATACCCTGGAGATACGGTGGGTTCAGTTCCAGACCACTGCATTAAGGCAAATACCACAAGTAAAGCTACTCAAATTAATTTTTTGGTTTCCCAGTGCATATAAAAGTTATGTTTACACTATAGTCTATTAAGAGTGAAATAGCATTATGTCTTAAAAAAAAACTATGTGTATGCCTTAATTAAAAGATACCTTACTGCTAAAAAATGCTAACCATCATCTGAGCTTTCAGAGTCATAAGCCTTTTGTGGGTGGAGGGTCTTGTCTTGATGTTGATGGCTGCTGACTGGTCAGGGTGGTGGTTGTTGAAGTTTGGGGTGGTAATGGCCATTTCTTTAAAAAAAGAGAACAATGAAGTTTGCCTCATGGAGTGACTTCCTTTCAACAAAGAGTTCTCTGTAGCATGTGATACTGTTTGATGGTATTTTACCCACAGTAGAAATTTTTCAAAATTGAAGTTAATCCTCTCAAACCTTGCCAGTGCTTCATTAAGTTTATGTAGTATTCTAAAATCTTTGTTATCATTTCAACAGTCTTCACAGCATCTTCACCAGGTGCAAATTCCATCTCAAGAACCACTTTCTTTGTTCATCCATAAAAAGCAACTCATTCCTTTAAAGTTTAATCATGAGATTGCAACAATTTAAGCACATTTTCAGAGTCAACTTTAAAAAAAAATTTTTTTTAATTTATTCATAGGAGACAGAGGCAGACACACAGGTAGAGGGAGAAGCGGGCTCCTTACGAGGAGCCGTATGTGGGACTCAATCCCAGGACCCTGGTATCACACTCTGTCTGAGCCTAAGGCAGACACTCAACCACTGAGCCACTCAGGTGCCCTCCAGGCTCCACTTGTAACTCTAGTTCTCTTACATTCCCCACCACATCTGCAGTTATTTCCTCCATTAAACCCCTCAAAGTCATCCATGAGTGTTGGAATCAACTTCTAAACTTATTGTTAATGCTGATATTTTGACCTCTTCCCATGAATCATGAATATTCTTAGGGCATCTAGAATGGTAAATCCTTTCTGAGAGGTTTTCAGTTTACTCTGCTCAGATCCACCAGAGGAATGGCGGTCAAACAGAGCTTGGCTCTTCTCCCCATTCTCCTGCTACTTTAGGGTAGGAAAATGAAAAATAAAGCAAAAAAGCATACAAATAACAAAAACCATAAAACCAAAAAGCCCCCACCTATAATGATGATGGGTGAAAGTGGTATCCTGTTTGACATTCTAACTCTTTGCTTATCAGTGACCTTGATCATTGTTCTCTCTGTAAAATTCTTGGGCATTTTTATTTCTAGTCATGTGACGTTGTCTTTAAATTCTGGCTGTGTGTTTCACTTTTTAAAATAACCAAACAAACTACTCTTGACCTGCGTGATTTTGTTTTCCTATTAAATATGGAAACCTTACCCAATCTGGAGATTGAATAAATATCCATTTTCCTTTAAAAAAAAATCCTTAACTCTGGCAGCTTTTGCTTTGTAAAGTGCACTTAAATAACATGACTTTGAAAGTAAAAAATACTCCTTGATCCATAAACTGCAGAATGAATGTTGTGTCAGCAGGCATGAGAGCAACATTAGTCTCATTGTCCATCTCTATCAGATCTCGTGGGTGACGGGGTGCATTGTTAATGAGCAATCATATTTTGAAAGGTGGTCATATTTGAAAGGCTCTTTCTTTCTGAGCAGGTCTCAGAAGAGATATCAACAATGAATTTAAAATATTTAGTAATCCATGTTGTAGACGGTGTGCCATCATCTAGGCCTTGTTGTTCCATTTCTAGAGCACAGGCAGAGTAGATTTCCCGTAATTCTTGAGAGCCCTAGGATTTTCTGAATGGTAACGAACACTGGCTTCAACTCAGAGTTCCCAGCTGCATTAGCCCCTAACAAGAAAGCCCATCTTTTGAAGCTTTGAAAACAGGCATTGACTTTTCCTTTCTAGCTATGAAAGTCCTAGATAGCACCTTCTTTCAATTGAAGACTTTCATCTGTTACACTGAACATCTGTTGTTTAGTGTAGCCACCTTCATGAAGTATCCACCAATAGACTTGCTTGGCTCAGAGTTGCCACAAACCTCCAAGTTGTAAAAAACACAATATCTGCAAAGTGCAAGAAAGCAAAGCACAATAAAACAAGGTGTATCATATATTCTTCAGAATTCATTCTTTACCTGTTATTTCACAAAAAAGAAAAGTCCTAACTAGAACATTGTCCTGTAACTAGGCTCCAATGCTCCAATTTCAGTGGTAGGACAGGTCAGAAAGCTTAAATAGACATTCCTCAGTCTTAGAGAAAATAGATTTTGTGCACATAAAACATAGAAAATAGAAACTTATGGTTAAAAGAAGTTTTTAGAACCTCATATAGTCATAGGTTCTTGGTATTCTTAGTTTAACTCTTTTTTTAATTGAGGTGTAATCGACATTTAACATTAATTTCAGATGTGCAACATAATGATTCAATATTTATATGTTGTAAAATGATCACAATAAATCTAGTTAATCTCTGTCATCGTACATAGTTACACAAATTTTTTTTCTTGCGATAAAAACTTTTGAGTCTTATTGTCTTAGAAAATTTCAAATATGCAATAATATTATTAGCTCTATATCACAACAGTATATTACATCCTCATTTACTTATTTTATAACTGGAAGTTTGCATCTTTTGACTACCTTCACCCATTTGGTACGCTGTCTAACCCACACCTCCCACCCCCACCCCAACCCGCCTGCCTCTGGCAATTACCAGTCTGTTCTCTGTACCTATAAGTATATTTTGGGTTTTGGTTTTTCTCACTTGTTTGTTTAGATTCCCGTGTAACTAGGATCATATGGTATTTGTCTTTCTTTGATACGTTTCATGTACAATGATGATGTCAAGTTTCATCCATATTGTTGCAAATGGCAAAATTTCCTTCTTTATGGCTGAAAAAATAGTCCATTGTGTGTGTATCTCACATTTTCTTTACACATTCATTCATTGGTGGACACAAGTTATATATCTTGGTTATTGTAAATAATGCTGTAGTGAACATGAGGGTGCATATATCTTTTTGAGAAAGTGTTGTCATTTTCTTAGATAAATACCCAGCAGTGGAATTGTTGGATCATGTGATCATTCTATTTTTTCTTTGGGGGCACACCTTCAAACTGTTTTCCATAGTGGCTATACCAAGGATTCCATATCCTTACCAATACTTGTTACTTCTTGTCTTTTTGATAATGACCATTCTAACAGGTATGAGGCACTACTCATTGTGGTTTTGATTTACATTTCCCTGATGATTAATGATATTGAGCACTTTTTCATGTACCTATTGGCTATCTTTATATCATCTTTGGAAAATGTCTGTTTAGATCTTCTGCTCGTTTTTTCATCAGATTGTCTTTTTGCTATTGAATTGTATAAGTTCTTTATATATTTTGGGTATTAACCCCTTATCGGATATAAGATTTGAAAACATTTAATCTCATTCAGTAGATTGCCTTTTCATTTGGTTGATGGTTTCCTTTACTGTGCAGAAGCTTTTTAGTTTGATTTAGTTTTCATTGCTTTAGCTTTTGGTGTCAAATCCAAAAAAATCATTGCCGGGATGTCAAGGAGCTTACCACCTGTATATTCTCAGAGCTTTATGATTCTAGGTCAGATAATAACATCTTTAATCCTGAGTTAATTTTTGTGTATGGTGTAAGATAGTGGTCTGGTTTCAGTCTTTTGCATGTGACTGTTCAGTTTTCCCAACACCACTTATTGAGGAGACTGTCCTTCGTTGTACGTTTTTGGCTCTTTTGTAATAAATTAATTGTCCATACATAGATTTATTTGTGGGCTCTCTGTTCTGTGCCATTGATCTCGGTGTCTATTTTATGCCAACACCATACTACTTTGATTACAATAGCTTTGTAATACAACTTGAAATCAGGAAGTATGTTTCCTCTATTCTTTCTCAAGATTGTTGTGGCTGTTTGGGGTCTTTTTTGGTTCTATGGAGCTTTTTAGTCTTATTTTTTCTAGTTCTGTAAAGAATGTTATTGGAATTCTGACAGTGATTGCATTGAATCTGTAGATTGCTTTGAGTAATATGGACATTTTAATAATATTTGTTCTTCCCATCCATGAGCATAGTATATCTTTCCATTTATTTGTCTTTTTTAGTTTTTTCATTAGTATCTTATAGTTTTCAGTGTACAAGTCTTTAACCTCTTTGCAAATTTATTTCTAGGTATTTTAGTCTTTTTGATGCTCTTGTAATGGCACTGTTTTCTTAATTTCTCTTTCTGACAGCTTGTTACTGGTGTATAGAAGTGTAACAGATTTTTAAAAAATATTTTATTTATTTATTCATGAGAGACCTAGAGAGAGAGAGAGAGAGGCAGAGACACAGGCAGAGGGAGAAGCAGGCTCCATGCAGGGAGCCTGATGAGGGACTCAATCCCAGGACTTCAGGATTACGCCCTGGGCCAAAGGCAGGTGCCCAACCACTGCAGCTTTAACTAATTTATAAGTTCTGAACCTTTTTTGTGGCATCTTTAGGGTTTTCCGAATATAATAATATAATAGCATGTCATCTGCAAATAGTGACAATTTTAGTTTTTCTTTTCCAACTTGAGTGACTTTTTTGTTTTTCTTGCTTAATTGCTCTAGCTAGGAATTCTAATACTATGTTGAATAAAAGTGGCAAGTGTGGGAATCTTGCCTTGATCCTGATCATTCAACTGTGATTATGATGTTAGCTGTGGATTTCGCATATACGACCTTTATTATGTTGAGGTGTATTCTTTACCACTGTGTTGAGAATTTTTATCATAAATGGATTTTGAATTTTATCAAAAGCTTTTTCTGCATCTGTTGAGATGATCTCATGAGTTTTATCCTTTATTTTTTTAATATGGCATATCACATTTATTTGTAGATGTTGAATTATTTTGCATCCCTGGAATGAATTCCACTTGATCATAGGGTATAGTCCTTTTAAGGTGTTGTTGAATTTAATTTGCTAATTTTGTGGAGGATTTTCACATGTATGTTCTTCAGGGGTATTGGCCTATGAAATTCTTTTCTTGGAGTGTCATTGTCTGGTTTCAGTATGAGGGTAATGCTGGCCTCATAAAATAAGTTTGGAAATATTCCCTCATTTCTGTTTTTAGTAAAAGTTTACAAAGGATTGGTATTAATTCTTCTTTAAAAGTTTGGTAGAATTCACTAGTGAAAAATTCATCTGGTCCTGAGCTTTTGTTTGTAGGGGGATGTTTTTGATTATTGATTCAGTTTCCTTATTAGTAATTGATCTATTCAAATTTTCTATTTATTCCTGATTCATTCTTGGTAGATTATGTGTTTCTAGGACTTTATCTATTTCTTCTAGATTGTCAAATTTTGTTGTTCTTAGTAGTCACTTATCCTTTTTATTTTTGTGATATCAGTTTTAATGTCTCCTCTCATTTCCTATTTGAATCTTCTCTTTTTGTTCCTCGTGAGTCTAGTTAAAAATTTATCTCTTGTAAAGTTAGGCAATTTGGGATATTTGTTTCTTAATGTAGGTATTTATCTGTGTGAGCTTCTCTCTCAGAACTGCTTTTGCTGCATCCTGTAAGTTGTGTGTATGTGTGTGTGTGTTCACTTATATCAAGGCATTTAAAAAATTTCTCTTATGATTTCTTCTATAACACAGTGGTTGTTCATTAGCATTATATTTAATTTCCACATATTTGTGAATTTTCAAGTTTTCTTGTAATTTATTTCTAGTTTTATATCATTATGATTGGATTTCAGTCCTCTTAAATTTATTAAGACTAGTTTTGTTGCCTAACATATTATCAGTTGAGGAGAATGTTATTCCATGTGTGCTTAAGAAAAATGGTGTTTTTTTTTATTGTTGTTGCTTTTGAATGGAATATTCTGTTTGTGTCTATTAAGTCTACCTGGTCTAACCTGCTTTTTGAGGCTGATGTTTGCTTATTCATTTTCTGTCTAGACCTATCCATTGATGTAAGTGAGGTATTAAAGTTCCCTATTATTATTGTGTTGCTGTTTATTTCTCCCTTTAGGTCTGTTAATATTTGTTTTATATATTAGTTCCTATCTCCTATATTGGATACATAAATATTTTCAGATGTTATATCTTCTTGTTGGATTGGCACCCTTATTATTATGTAATGCCCTTCTTTGTCTCTTACTACAGTCTTTGTTTAAAAACCTATTTTTTCTTATATAAGTATAGCCTTTCTAGTTATCTTTTGGTTTCCATTTTCTATCATTTTCACTTTCATTATCTTTTTCCATCCCTTTACTCTGAGTCTGTGTATGTCCTTGCATCTGAAATTAATCTCTTGTAGGCAGCATATAGATAGGTCTTGTTTTTTATCTACTCTGTGTCTTTTGTTTGGACAATTTAGTCTATTTACATTTAATTAATTATTAACAGGTATGTACTTAGTGCCATTTTGTTAACTATTTTCTGGCTGATTCACAGTTCCTCAGTTTCTTTCTTATTCTGTTCCTTTATTATTTCATGATTTAATGTAGTAGTATGCTTAGATCCCATTCTTTTTTTTTTTTTTTTTATGATAGTCACACAGAGAGAGAGAGAGAGAGAGAGGCAGAGACACAGGCAGAGGGAGAAGCAGGCTCTATGCACGGAGCCTGATGTGGGATTCGATCCCGTGTCTTCAGTATCGCGCCCTGGGCCAAAGGCAGGTGCTAAACCACTGCGCCACCCAGGGATCCCAGATCCCATTCTTTTTATCTTTGTATATCTACTATAGAATTTTGCTTTGTGATTACCATAAGACTTACATAAAATAATTTGCATTTATAATAGTCTATTTTAAGTTGATAAATTTGAATAGATATATATTTTAAAGATGTTATTTATTTATCCATGAGAGATACAGAGAGAGAGAGGCAGAGACACAGGCAGAGGGAGAAGCAGGCTCTATGCAGGGAGCCTGACATGGGACTCGATCCTGGGTCTCCAGGATCACACCCTGGGCTGAAGGTGACACTAAACCGCTGAGCCACCCGGGCTGCCCAATTTGAATGTATTTTAAAGCTCCACATTTTTACTACCCCATGTTTTATGTTTTGGTTTTATTTTTACATCTTTTGTGTATCCCTTAATAATTATAGTTACAGTTATTATTACTACTCTTCTAATCTGCATGCTAGCTTTGTAAGTGATTAATCCATCACCTTTGCAATATTAGATTAACTGAATTTTACTGTATATTTACCTTTACCAACTTGTATACAACAAGTTGTTTTTCTCTTGCTGTTTGTAAGATTCTGTACTTTAAGTTTTGACAGTTAATTACAATGTATCTTGGTAGGTTTCTTTGGGTTCTTCTTTTTTGGAACTCTCTGGGTTTCTTGAATCTCCGTATCTGTATCCTTTTCCAGGTTAGGGAAGTTTTTAGGCATTTTTTCCTCAAACTTTCTTCTTCTATCTTTATTCTCCTTCTGGAATCCCTGTAATGTGACTCTTGACTCTTGGTCCACTTGGTAGTGTTCCATTAGTCCCCTAAGTTGTCTTCACTCTTTTTCATTATTTTTTCTTTTTTCCTACTCTGATTTGTTGAGTTCCACTGTCCTATTTTTGAGTTCACTTGTTCTGTCTTCTGCTTCATCTAGTCTGCTGGTGAATCCCTTTAGTGTGTTTTTCAGTTCAGTTATTGTGTTTGTCATCTCTGACTTCTGTATGGTGCTTTCTTATATATTATCTTTGTTGAATTTCTCGTTGTGTTCATCCGTGTCTCTCCTGAGTTTGGTGAGCATCTTTATGACAGTTATTTTCAACTTTTTATCAGATAACTCATTTATCTCCATTTCATTAAAGACTTTTTCTGAGGTTTTATCTTGTTTGTTTGAAAGTCCTCTGCTTCATTTTCTTTGTCTCTCTGTAGGTATTTATTCATTAGACAAAATAGCCACTACTCTCGTTCTTGAATGAGTGGCCCCATGTAGATGAGCCTTATTGTTAACCCTACCCTAGCTCTTGGTTGTCTTTCAAGCCTTTGTTTTTTGTCCAAGCCTATTTTATTTTAGTGGCCCCCAGTAGTTGAGGATATCCAAGACCTGTTGGTGTCCCATAAGGATGGATATTAGCACCTAGGCTCAGGATTATTAGAAGCCAGAACCTCAGGCAACAACTTTTTAAAGTATAGAAATATATGTACAGTACTGTGGGACTTCTAGAGCAAGTCACACTGGCCATGATGGCTAGGTGTTCTAGATGTGTCTTCTGGGCAGCAGTCACAAAAAAATCTTAGGATGCCAGATAAATGTATAAGCTCCTTGCCAGGAGATTCCAATGACCTGACATAAGACAGAGAGAGAACACAAACATGCATTCACCAGCCTCTGTTTCCACAGTGTATCTCAGTAGCCCTTAGATGTGTACTAAACCATAAGCCACCCTCAGCCTGAAGCTCCAGGGACACGCAAATAGATCTCTTTCACAAAAAGTCTAGGGATGTTTTTAAGTTTACTGTGTGTGCAGTAGCCTGGGAGTGGCAACTGGCCAAGAACTGTCTCTCCATGTGTTACAGTTCTGTGGGAATAAGGAATGCAAACACCATTGGCCACTAGAGTTAGGCAATCAAGATGCATTCCCTGGTTGGCAGCCACAGAAACTGGGGCACTAGACACACATAAAAGTTCCCCTCTGGAAGATACTGGCACTTTGGAGCAAGGCAAAGAGCTAATGCCAAGATAGCAGCTGCCCTCTCAAGTCTCTGTAGAGGATTACAGTCAGCCCTTAGGTGTGTGTTTAATGACCCTCACACTGCAGCTATAAAGATAAGCCGATCAGCCTCTTTCATAGAGTTACTGAATTCCTCAGTCTGTTGCCCATTGTTGTGCCTTGGGGTGGTTGCCAATTAAGAATTCTCTTTCTACTGGTTACAGTTCTATGGGAACTGCAAACATAAGACTCACTGGTCACCAGATTGGGTGATCAAGGGATCTCCCCTAATGGCAGCCACACACACACACACACACACACACACACACACACACAGAGGGTATAAGCTCCTTTTGGGGGGATCCTGGCAAGCTGGAGTGAGGCAGAGGGAGAGTTTAAAGATGGTGCCCACCAGCCTCTATCCCTGGAGAATATGGTAGCAGGCCCCTGGAGGTGTGTCCCTGAGAGAGCCCTTTAGTGCTGTTTTTCAGTTCACTATATAGCCTTATAGATCTTGTGGGTATGAATCCCATTGGTTTTCAAAACTAGGGGTTTGGGGGCTCATTCTCTCAGGTTTAAGTCTCGAAGTTGGAGTTCCTGACATGGGGGAGAAGCTCCTGGTTTTGAGTTCCTTCCCAATCACAGGGCACTGCACTGGGGTTGGGTTTATGGTGAGATTGCATCTCATCCTCTCTGATTTGCTTCATTGTGGGTTTTGTTTTTGTTTTTGTTTTTCATTTGTTTGATGGGTATGAGTTGCTTAGCTAGTCTGAGTTTTTCTCAAAGGAAATCGTTCTATATGTAGCTGTACATTTAGTCTGTCTGTGGAAAGATGTAAGTTCAGGATTTTCCTATATCACCATATTGAACCAGAAACCTGTTAAGTTATTTAATACAAAATATTTTCATTCCTGATCCTAAAACTCAATAAATTTGCTACTTATGGATGATTCCTTTTTATTTCCCTTCCTTTTAAGTAGGCAAGTGCTGGATGTTGGCTGGCTTTGCTTAACTATTTGACTAATTCATTTAAAAAATTTTTTGAGGGCAGCCTGGGTGGCTCAGCGGTTTAGCACCGCCTTCAATCCATGGCGTGATCCTGGAGACCCAGGATCAAGTCCCACGTCGGGCTCCCTGCATGGAGCCTGCTTCTCCCTCTGCCTGTGTCTCTACCTCTCTTTCTCTCTCTCTGTGTCTCTCATGAATAAATAAATAAAATATTTTTAAAAATTAAAAAAAAATTTTTGAGATTTGTTATAAAATTTGACCAATGTGATGAGTGCATTTAGTCATGATTTTAGTTATAAAGCATTAGTATTCTTCATTCATTAGGAATTAAGCAAAAGTAAGATGTTTTAGTCAGTGATACTGTTGTTGTTGTTGGCAAAATCTCAAATCCTTATAATTTGAGTTACCAGTTACTTAGAAAATCATGAACCCTGGGAACATTTTTCAAAAGCATCACTAGGATTTGAATTCAAATCTTAATGAGGAACATTAACTATAGCAACTCAATTTATTTCTAAAAACAGTATTTAAAATTTTAAGGTTAAATATGAAACAGTGGTATAAGTCCTGGTGTTTGATTTATGTTTTAGCTGAGAAAGTTATCTGTGTTCAATAGGTGGAGGGAACCAACTGGACATCCTGCTTACACAAAGCTAATCAGTAGCTTGACAGCCCCAATCAAACATCCAACACAGAGTGTCTTAGAGGCCATAATCTATGTCTCCTGCATTGTTTTTGTTTTAAAGGGCTTGGTGGAATGAAGGAGGGATGGTACATCTTGAGATTGTACATAGTTGCCAATTTTCTTTTTTTTTCTAGTTAGAGCATATTATTAGTTTGACTTTCTTTCAGCTCAAAGGAACCACTTTATCTCTGTCTTAAGCTCATGAGCTTTTATTATGGATAAAGGTTTTTAAAAATTAGCCTCACAAAATATAAGATTCTTTGAAAGTGAATTTTCCAGAAAACTGACACTGTACCTTTAAGCACCAAAATTGAATAGAAGAGGAAAGAAGAAGAGGGCAGGAGGGGGTGGAGAGTAATTGTAGTAGCAATAGTGTGATAATAATAGAAAGGTTCTGGGGCACCTACCTGAGTGGCTCAGTCAGTTAAGAGTCTGATTCATGATTTCAGCCCACGCCATGATCTTGGAGTCATGAGATCGAGCCCCATGTTGGGTTTTGCACTGGGCATAGATCTGCTTGAGATTTTTCTCCCTTGCCCTCTCCCTCTGCCCCACTCCCCACTTGAACTCCCTCTCCTCTCCTCTCCTCTCTCTCTCTCTCTCTAGTAAATAAATAAAATCTTAAATAATAGAAAAGTTCTGAAATGTCTACTCTTCTATGTAACTGAAACTTTTCTTGGAGGCTCAGGGTCATTTTCATGAATATCAGAGATTAACCCTATTATCTGTTGAAGAGCTCTGACATATTTAGATCTGTTGGCCCCTAAACAACATGTTACTCCTACACCATCAGCATATGCACTGAGTTCAAAAGATGGGTCAAACAGTTGTGAGCTTCTTCTCTCATTAACAAACCATCCATTTCATAACAGGAAGTCCTCATGTCCCTCCCTTACTGTCCTTGTTCCCCTGCCCTCCTCTTCATGGTCCTGGCTCTCACTTCATCAGTTCCATTTAGTATTTGCCTCCAGGCTGCCAGTGAGAGGTAAGGAAGATATTTAGAAGAGGTCATTCACCATCCTCTAAGAACAACCGAAGAAAAGAAGACCTTTCTTACTCATAGTAACCACCTATTATTCTAAAATTAAAATATGTTAGTATGCTGACTGAGTCTGGCTGCTTTTCATCTAACCATTCCATTTTTATCATGTTCTGACCCAAGCCAGGGTGTTAGATGTGGGGTTGCAGCAAAAAACCATTCATACTTATTTATATATTTGAGAGCAAGAGAATGTGCGAGTGGGGAAGGGGCAGAGGGAGAGCTCTATGCCCAGTGTGGAGCCCAGTGTGGATAGATCTCATAACCTGAGCCAAAATCAAGAGTCAGATTCTTTTTTTTTTTTTTTTTAAGAGTCAGATTCTTAACCGACTGAACCACCCAGGCGCCCCTCCATTCATACTTTAAGACTTCTTATCTCTAATTTTAAAATTTTCTCTGTCCCTTCCCTTCATTGGGTACTGTTGTTTTGGGATGCTTCTAGTAGACTGCCTCATGGCATATGCAATCAACAGTCACGTTGGTGAAAATATTTTGGGGAGGGCTAGAAGCAATAAGTTTCGGTTTTAGGTCTTGGTCCCTGGTGGTTGCTGGAAGTATTTTCTAGAAAAGCAGGGATTCGTTGTATCATTTTTGACTCTGATTTTCTCTTTCCCTTCATCTTTATCACCCACATTTGTGATTAGTTTTATTGCTACTCTGTGAAAAATAGAGTTATTCCTACTAATACCTGTGCACTTAACGAATATACCATAGGTTAACATAAACTTTGCAGAAACTTTGCAGAAAGGAAACAGCAGAGAATGACTCAGAAACTCTCCAACAATTTGGTATCAGTGAATAGCTCTGTTGTGGAAAGTCTGCCTCTGACTACTTTTTAATTTGGCTTTATTCATTGCTGCAATTTTTTTTTCTTTTCACCTTCTTTAAAAATAGCATCATTGGGATCCCTGGGTGGCGCAGTGGTTTGGCACCTGCCTTTGGCCCAGGGCGCGATCCTGGAGACCCGGGATCGAATCCCACGTCGGGCTCCCGGTGCATGGAGCCTGCTTCTCCCTCTGCCTGTGTCTCTGCCTCTCTCTCTCTCTCTCTGTGACTATCATAAATAAATAAAAATTAAAAAAAAATAGCATCATTTTGTGAGCATGAAATTTTTTCCTTAATAATTACATGCCTTAATTTTGCTATATATACCTACTTGGGCATCTATTACAGACACACACACATAAAGTATATATGTTTTGGCAGCCTAGGCCAGTTTTAGGAGCTTTGAGTTGTCAGAGTGTATTTGGATTCTTTTGGCCTTTCTCTCATGTTTGTGAGATGACTGTAGCTGTTCAAATGCCATGTCCTCACACTGTTCAACAGACGAGGAAGCATGAAGCAGAGGCCAAAAGTTTTGTGCATCTCTGTTTATTTTATTCTGAAGAAAATCCTTTCCAGCTGATTTTCTTTCTGAGTTTCATTGACCACAACTATGTCGAGGTCCATTTTGGTTCCAAGAAAGGATGGGAAAGTGAGTATATGGCAAAGGGAAATGGAATCCCCATGACTGGCTAAGACTAAGCCTTGTAGAAGGCCCAATATTCAAAGGATTCTGCGTGTACTAAATAAAAATGGTGGAATTCAACTTGGGTGGAAAGGATGGCCACTAGGGAGCTAACAAACAGGGGAACATCTTCTGCCACAATATGTTTAAGGACATTCACTAAAATTGCCCTCAAGTTCATGCTTCCATTTGTCAATGACCTTGGTGTCAACAATGTGCTGCCAGTTGTGATGAAGAGACCAAGGGAAGAGCAGACCATTAGAAGAAATAGCAGTGGGGGGAATGCAGTGGTTAGTAACATGAAGTGTGAAATGTTCAAAGGTCAGAAGGAAACAAGGAGTTTAATCTGTGTACAATGGAATAGAAAGGATTTGTATGTGTTGTGTTCTAAACTTCATTCTTTCAGAAGGCAGCTTTATATGCCGTTTGGAGCACAGCTGGAATATGCAAACTGATGACCAAGTTTCCTGTTTGTTAGATACTATGCATGCAAAACAGAATATCGATTTTTAGTCCTTTTTCTTTTGAACACTTAATCTGACCTATAAAATGAATAGGGTTAAACACTGAGTGTATTTATCAATAGTCCTCAAACAGTGGAATGGAGACTAATTAACCAGATGCTCATATCTCTAAGATAATTCAAAGATTGTTGATACAAAACATATTTGGGAATTTTTAAAAAATAAAAATTGTAAGTAACAATATTTTTGAGTGCCAGATGGAGAAGACATCTGTAGAGTGAGAAACTAAAGAAAACACACTTGCAAGATGAAGGCACGTTAGAAGAAAATTGTTGGCTCCGTTTGTAATGAGGAGTTTGGAAAATATTTTCTCTGTGTACAGAAGGTTCACTTTACTTGATGGCTCACATAAATGGCAGACACCATTGGTTTTTCCCTTAAGAATTTTCTTTACTAACAAGGTGCTGTGTAGTAAGACAAGAGCACACTGCTTTGTTTTCCCTGACCTCCTTTCTCCATTCCTCAGTGAAATTCTGGTAATCTGGAGCAGTTTTGTCAACCCCTAGTATGTGCCTCGCTTTACAAAGAACCTGTTGGGTAGAACTCTTTGTTTGCTGTGTCTACAGTGACCCTCCCTTGGTCATGAAATAGACCAAGACTGAGGAAGAGGAAAAAAAGGAATGATTCAGCTCATACTCCTAAGCCTTCACTAGAGCATAGCTTATTGGAAGTTTACTAGTCTGACTTCAAAGACCAAGGACAGCATGATTTTCTGAGATGCTGCAGCAGTGGTTTGGGGCTGAGCAAAACATGCATAGCATGCGGACCAGAGACAGCAACAGCTGTGTGGCTCATCTGTTGCCCAACACATTTCCTGACCATGAAGTCTGGTTGAAGGAGTAGCATCAGTGAATTTCAAGCATGGAAAGAATCTGACCATTCTCTCTCATTATTAAACCACATTACCTTTGTCCTTTCCCTCAACTTTCAAGGTCATTTCACTTTGCATTTTTCATTGATTTGTGGCCAAAAACTGATTAGGAAAAGAAAACTTAAAATGTGTTATTAGTTGAAGGTCTGGAATTAAGTATGCTTCAGGAGCCACTTTCTGTAACTAAGATCTCATTCTCAAAAGATGCACACATAGCACAATGACATGACCATGGGCGGGGGCAGAGGGGCTACCTTAAGAACAAAGGATGATGGAGGGAACCTCTGTGGAGGACAGATGACATCCATGAGACTTGTGTGTGACAAATATCATGAACAGTCCACAGTGTTTGGTCATTTTAATTTTGCTTCTTTAATACCTATCTTCCAGCCATTCTACTTCTGCTGCCCCCACCTTGTAGGCTTACACATCTCATTTCCAAGTATTCCCACAACATCCACACTGATCTTTCTGCCTCCAGTCTCACCCCATGTAGACCCTTTTTGACCCCACATGGTTGCACCTACCCCAGTTAATTGCAGAGCAGTTATTTTAACTTTCATTATTTATTCTTATATTTTTGTAAATAATACTTAGAACACGCCAAGTTACTAATGGCAACAGTGATAAGTATATTGTTTATTGAACAAATAGTTTGAATTACAAAGCTTTCTTAGAAAACAAATAGAAGGCCTTTGAGCATAACGTCCAGGCAGGACAAATGGTCCATTTTGAAGATAATTAGTTCAGAAGCTGCAAGTCTCCCCACTACACATGTGAAAGGCATCATGAGAAGCAAGCCTGAGATAAGCATCCCCACCTACTGTGTGAATTTTTGTTTCAGGTCTGTGTTTTTCCTGCAGTCATTAGAATCCTTCCTTATCCTTTTGCTTCAGATTTGTAGCATTTATCAGTGTCATCTCTTCTCTGATTTAGTGGAGCTCATTGTTTTAGTTTAAAACAATTGCTGGTTTGAAGATGCTTATGTAAACAGCAAGACAGCATAATAATTCATTGCTTCCTCATAATTACCATGTCTGTACAAACTTAAAGGGATGCATGCCATTTACAATAGATGGGGCTCACTGTATAAAAAGTATTTGTAAGTTTTGTCATTCTACTGGGGATATATGTCAGCAATCATCAGATGGTCTCAAACTCTGGAAAACATCCCAAAAGATGTTTTAAAAGGTAAATTGAAAGAAAAACCATGACAAGATTCTCAATAACCCCTATTGGATCACCTTACGGTTCTCCATTTCCCTTTTATGAATGCACTATTTAGAGTAGAAAATTGCTTCATTTCTTCATCCTAATTTCAAAGTTTGGTTATTTCAAGAAAACTTTGTAATTTTGAGTTTTGGATATCATAACCCAAAGATAGGTGGAAAGTCTAATCACGGATGTCCATACTTGAGTTAACTCTGACTTTCTTTCATCTCAGAAAATTTCATCATGCTGTGGTTTTTTTCCCCGAGCTGGAATTGACAGTAAGTTTCTTAGTTAACCTTGCAGGTGCTTTCAAGATAATTGAACATGAGACTACCGGAAAGGACCATAAAAAAGCTAGAGTCAGCTGGTGGTATGGAAAATTATTTGGAAAGGTGGAAAACGTTAATTTAAAAGAGTTCAAGAGTTTAAGCCAAAAGAGCTGGTTAGGTTGTGTAGCAAAACAAAACAACCAGAAACAAAACCCCTGCAAGACTCCCCCAACCGTACATCTCTTTGAATAGCTTCTCTACTGCCATTTTTGCGAAATTGATATGAATCCTCCCATTCCAAGAGCTCATGAACTTAAGTACAGGGAATGATAGCAACTGCAAATGAGTTTAAGGAAACAGGCTGAATGTCATTAAAATCTTTTTAAAACGTTCTGTGACATCTGTTTTCCATTTTTGCTATGCTGTTTAATTAACTTCAGTCTTGTAGAATTGCAGAAATCTTTTTTGCTCAAAATAGCATCTTGAAGGAAGTGACCTTTATTTAATACAGGAGAACGTTAAGTGTAATATGAGCTTGATTAACTTCATCCCAAGTTTCACATTTTTCCCATTGGCTTCAAGTCTGTTCCCCTGTATGGCTCATTTCTGTACAACCCAATCACACTTCGGGTGGTTTGGATCACAGCTGTGATCTGATTGGTGCCAGTGTCCTCTATTTCTAAGGTAGCAAAAATGGAAGAAATTGTAAAAAGAATAGAGATGGTTCAGAAACTCTTCTTGTCTAGGTATCTCGCTTCCGAGGTAGTGAGGGAGTCAAGGGCTGAAAAACATTCCTTCCTTATAATGATGGTGTGTTTGTGTGTGTGTGATCTCTCTGTTAAAAATAGTTGTCTTGAGAGAGGAAAGAAGGGGCAAAAAGTCAGTACATCCTGTAAACCTGGAACGTGAATGCCTCTTACGCTGAATCCAGTTCAGTGGTCCTGGAAAGCTCATATTGGACACATCACGGGGCGAACAGGACATTGTGGAGCAGCAGAAGAGTGGAGAGAACCAAACTCCACCAACAGCTGACTGTATTTTTCTGTTTGCCAGAGCACACAAAAGCCCAGTGCCCTGAGATCAGGACACAAAAGGAAATAGCTGCATTTCAACATGTCCTGGCTTCACCAGAGAAAGCCTACTGGGTTTCTGGCTTTCTAGAGTGGACAGAAGCTGGCACGTCAGCTGCCTTTATGCTTATTACCACACAGGCCGATGTGCTGAGCTATTCTAAGTGGTTTCTGAGAAAGCAATTGTGGATTGCACTAGACCTGATTTCTGCTCAGAGGAATTAATGGACTTTAAGTGGCCACCTTTTTCCATGGCTTCTCTGCTCCAGCCTGACAAGTGATGCTGGTTTCTTCATCCTCCCTGAGTTCCATACCCAGTGTCACTTGAACAAATCTGGCCTCTGTATCTGACCTACACTGGTTCTACTCTCCCAGCTCCTACTTAACCCTCAGGCGAGATGAGGCTTTCTTAACTCTCTGACCTCTGGCTCAGTACTGAGGTCACATTTGCCCTGGAGCAGGAAAAAGTAAATTAGAAAGAAGTCACTTGGAGGAGAAGACTGTGTGTTTTTTTTTTTTTTTTTTTAATTTTTATTTATTTATGATAGTCACACAGAGAGAGAGAGAGGCAGAGACACAGGCAGAGGGAGAAGCAGGCTCCATACACCGGGAGCCCGACGTGGGATTCGATCCCGGGTCTCCAGGATCAGGCCCTGGGCCAAAGGCAGGCGCCAAACCACTGCGCCACCCAGGGATCCCAAGACTGTGTGTTTTAAAGAAAGATTTGTTTAATGTATTCTGGTAGTACTGAGATGGTCCCTTAATACCTTACAAGTAGCTCATTTAGCAAGAAGGCCACAAAACACAAAAAACACATGTGTGGTGTTTTGAGGACAAGAACACTTTCTGCTCAGTGAACACACCTGACCCATCATTCTGATGCTCCAGGCACTAACTTGCCAGGAGAGTGTTCCCCAACTGTGGTTTCATAAAATCAGTGATAGTCGCTTTTAAATAGTTTTCAGTATTTCTGAACATCTGGTAGGCTGCACAGATCAACTGAAATGACTGATTTGTTTCCATTTAGCTGTAGTCATCTTGATTCATTACAGTGATACAACGTATGCTGATTATAAGCCCCGATTGGTAGTTGTATGGCCTCTGTTTAGCAAAAGGAGAAAACAAGTCAGTAGTTGGACTTCCTCTAAACCATAAAGAATGCCTTGCCAATTTCATTCCCTCCCTTCTAAAAACAGTGATTCTTTTTCTCTTTCTGGATTCCCAATATCCCACCTACAATTTTCTCCTCTATTCTTCAGTTGCCTGACCATCTCCTTTCATGCAAACACTATGCTCTGCCTTTCAGGAGGCCCAGATTACATTAGGTCACCCTATGTGTTCTCCCCTGGCATTGAGGACTTCCCCCATGATAACCTTCATATAATTACTCTCTAGAAGTTGTCTCCCCACAAGATCTAGGATCTGTGACAGCAGGCTTGTATCTCTCTTGTTCTTCGACTTGCCCAAGCTGCTACTGTAGAATTTGGCACATAATAAACATTCAATAAATATTTGTGGGTTTAGTGGATACATCATATTCATCGTCAAACTGAGTGGCATTTATCTATTTGAATGCTTGACTGAATGCATCACTAGGCTATCATATTCTGCAGGAATATAATATCTATGGCAGTATCAATCATTTTTTAATCCCCAGCAACTAGCACTGTATCTAGGACAGAGATTTAGTTCAATTCAACTACAGCTGAGATTTTTAAAAATGAGGACACTGTAGATTTTGATAAAGACTTTAATGATCGTGTCTCTTGTCTTATCATTAGGCAGCCCTGTGAAAAGGCAATCCTTGGCTCAAAATTCCACTCAACTTGTGATGAAAGATTCTATGGTTTAATTTTTAGTAAGTGAGTAATACCATGATTTTTAGGTCTGTAAGTAGCTTAAAGTTAAACTTAGAATTTTGATTGGAGATGGTCCTCCCAATCTGCTGTAGATAAAGGGTTTGAATGAGATTGCTGACTGGACCTTTTAACTTGCTGTTCTTGTTTATTTTCTGCTTGTTTTGTTTGTTCAGGTCTGGCATAGAGCCTAAAAATAAAAGCTTGCTTGCAGTTTGACTTTCACTGTGATTCAGTTTTGCAATCTTTTCAAAACACCCTTCAGGAGACCTCCATATATCTGTGAACATCTCCTGGGTTTTCCAAAACAAACACGACATAAATGGGGGGAATTTGGAAATTTCCAAATTCTAACAGATGGGAACTTGCTTTCTTTGTCTGAGAAGTATTTGCTTCAGAGAAAGGGGAATCCCAGAGGAAAGTATAAGTCCGAAAGCTCCACAGGGTTCTCTGTCTTTGCTTTCCCTGGCTTAGGGGGTGTAGGGAGCAACCAGATGTCAGATGCCAGCAAAGAGCTCTCCATCCTGATAGCTGTCAACTCAGAAAAATACAGCTCTGGGGTGGCAGCCTCAATCATAGGATGTTTCCCTATGAAATCAGCACTTCCCTCTTCAGTTAACTGAGGATAAAAATGAATTTTTCAGGTGAGAGTGGCATCTAATGAAACTTTGAGAATCCTTCGTGTTCAGGAAGAGAGTACTGCTGTGGGAAAACTCCTGGGGTTCCTCTTTCCTTTCTGCTTCTTTGTTGGGACAGCTTACACAGGAATATGGATCAGTGAGACTCAAGTATCCCTGGCACAGCCAGTTCTTTTCTCTGTTCTTCAGTCAGGCTACAGCACCAGCACAATGGCCCCAACCTTAACATTTCAGACCTACTACCCCAATTTCTCTAACAGGACAAAACAGAACCAAGATAAGGCCTTGGGAAGCACAAAGCTCTAATCTCATGTCACAATAGTGAATCAAAAGATTGATGAAATTTTAGAGCCAAAGGGAACCCTCGAAGTCACTTGGTCCAACCCCTCCATTTTTCTAGGAAACAAAAGGAGACCACAGAACTTCAGTGACTTGATAGATGTAACCTGTTGGTAGTAAAAAGGATAATAGTATAGACTTTGGGGTCGGGCATAAGCATGAATCCTAACTCTACCTCATTAACCTGGTTATAACCTTGAATAAGTCACTCATACTCTCAGGTTTATCATCTGTAAATTATATAATAATAGCTTTTATAGGATTGTTGAGATTACATTAGAGAAAAGTCATGTAAAACACTTAGCATAAAGCCTAGCACTCAGTAAGTGACTACAAGTTGGAAGCAACTGTTTATCATTGTCATTGTCACCATCATTATCAGCATCAGAACCAGAGCCCAGGACCCAGTCCCCTGGGTCACCATTTCTGTTACTACATGTCTTTGAATCATCTTCATATATTGTTAATACATTGGATGACCCCATTCTGTATTGGTTGAAGCACAAACAGTGGTGAGATCATTAGTTTAGAAACTCTGAGATGCTGGGCAAATAATGATGTAATTCTTAAAAAAAAAAAAAAAAGATGTAGCACTTATAGACTCAGGATTATAGAAAACCTGAATTTTATTTTGAATTATGTTTCTGTATTGTAGTCTCATTATATTTTAATAATGTTTCCTTTTAAAAAACATTCTCTAATACATTCAGATATATGTATATCTGAATATATCCCATTTATTGTTTTCCTTCCCTTCTCATTATGACATTGTCACAATGAACTTCTAGAATGGAATACATTCCACTAAACAAATTCCAAGTGATTTTTTTGGTAGTGAAAGCATTATTTGGTAGTAAAAGTGTAGGAACTACCCATGCTGATCTGCATGTGATCTAAACAGTCCCAAGAAACTGGTTACTTTGGGGGGAAATGCTAAAGACGGTGTGCAAGAGAGAAGGATGGTTGAATGAAACCTTTCCATCTGTAAACTTCTTACTGTCATGTGTGCTCAGGACGTGGGCTCTTTGCCCTCAGATTTGTTCATTGAGTTTTGCTTTATCAGAATGACACTAAGGTCAGGAAATCCTAAATCCAAGTAAAATCAGATTTGAGTCTCACCTTATTCTGCTTGGTAAATGTCCCTGCTTTTATCTATTCTCTCTCCTCTTTCACCAGCTCAGATTAAGTCGCCAAGTCTGACACAATTTCTTTTTCCTTTTTTTCTTCTTCCTTTAAGTATTATGTAAGCATATGTGAATTCTAAAAAGCCTGCTTGAATTATCAGAGTACCCTGATCAAATATCCCCTTAATCAAGAGGAAGGATTTGAAACTCTAGCATTGACAGTAAAACCTGAGGAGGAAGACCCCTGAGACATAAAATATAAAGCTTTAAGGGCAAGAACAGTGTTTTATATATTGACATGTTTGTAGCACTAGCACAGTGCTTAGCATATGATACATTCCAATAAATATTTGAATGTGTAACATGCCTTTCTTGATTTCTAGTCAGTTTATTAGTTGTAGCAAGTCTCCTCCTAGGACCGAAAAAAATTACGAACCTGTGGATCTTGTGAACGTTATTATTGTTTTACTAAGGGAGAATTGATATATATTAATCTTGGATGTATAGCATAATGGTTTGATGTTTATATATTCTGTAAAATGATCACCACAATAAGCCTAGTTAACATTATCACCATGCATAGTTACAAAATTTTTCTGGTGATGAGAACTTCTAAGATTTATTCTCTTAGCAGCTAAGATTTATTCTCTTAGCAGCTTTTAGATATGCAGTAACTATTATTAACTATAATCACCATGCTGTACATGACATCCCCATGACTTATTTATTTTATAACGAAATTTGTCCTTTTGACCTCCTCCCCATTTCATATACTCCCCCCTCAACCACCTTCCACCTTTGGCAACCATCAGTCTGTTTTCTGTTTCTAAAAATTTAGTGTTTTGTTTTTGTTTTTTAAATTTCACATTTAAATGGTATGTGGTATTTGTCTTTCTCTGGCTTATTTCACTTAGCATAATGCCCTCAAGTTTCATCCATGCAAATGACAAGATTTCATTCTTTATGGCTGAAAAAAATTCCATTGTGTTTATATATCACATTTTTAAAATTCATTCATCCATTGATGGACTCTTTAGATTGCTTCCATTTGTGGCTATTATAAATACTACTACCCTGAAGTGAATATAGGGGTGCAGATCTATTTTTGAATTAGTGTTTTCCTTTTCTCAGATAAATACCCAGAAGTGGAATTGCTAGATCATATAGTGGTTCCATTTTTAATTTTTTGAGGAAACTCCATACAGTTTTCCACAGTGGCTGTACCAATTTACATTCCCACCAACAGTGCATGAGGCTCTCTTTTCTCTACATCCTCACCAACACTTCTTAACTCTTGTGTTTTTGATGATAGCCACTCTAACAGGTGAGGTCATATCTCATTGTGGTTTTGATTTGCATTTCCCTGATGATTAGTGATGTTGAGCACCTTTTCATGTCCCTGTTGGTTATTTGTGTGTTTTCTTTAGAGAACTGCTTATTCAGTTCCTCTGCCCACTTTTTAATCAGTTTGTTTTTTTTGCCATTGAGTTGTATGAGAATTTTTTATATTTTTAATGGCTGTATATTAAGTTGTAGTGCATCCAGACCATAGATTTTTGCTCAGCACTAAGAAGAAATGAGCTATTAAGCCATGAAAAGACATGCAAGAAGCCTTAAGTGCATATTACTAAGTGAAAGAACACAGTCTGAAAGTCTATATACTGCATGATTCCACCTATGTGACATTCTAGAAAAGGCAAACCTATGGAGAAGTTAAAAAGAACAGTGGCTGCCAGGATTTGGAGAAGGGGGAGAGATGAAACAGGATTTTTAGAACAGTGATTATATTCTGTATAATACTATAATGGTAGATACACATCATTATATGTTTACCAGACTTAAAAGATGCACACCACCAAGCATGAATACTAGTGTATACTATAGACTCTGGGTTATAATGATGCATTAATGTAAGTTAATCAGTTGTAACAAATGTTGCACTCTGGTGAAAGAGGATGACAGTGGAGGAAGCTATGCATGTGTTGGGGTAGTGGGTATATGGGCCATCTCTGTGCCTGCTGCTGTATTTTGCTATGAACTTAAAACTACTCTAAAAAAACAGAATCCTTTAAAAAAAATAAGAAATTAGTTGATATATCAGGAGGCCAAACAATATGAATGATAACAACCGGGAAATATTAAAAAGAGTATGCCTAGAAGAGGAAAACAGCCAAAAGAAGTAGAGTAATAATTGAATACCAGGGAAGCCAGGAATGAAATGATATAGGAGTAGGATCTACAAAAAGGTACTTGCCATTTTTCTAAGAAATATGTATGATCAAATAAGCATACTGAGGTTGAAGATGTCTCCAGAGAGAAAGCAATTCACACCTGGAAGCCAGCCATAAAGTATCAAGGCTAAAGTAGAGTTTATCTGATAAGTAGACACCTTGGAGCAAAGACTAAAAAGAATCAGATTTTCGATCAGATAGGATATCATTTACTAATCGTATCAGTGTATAGATAGAGACACACAGTAGATACTCATTAACAGAGCTGTTATTATTACTATTTTTCTTCTGTATCCTGAGGTTTCTCATACTTTCCTGTATAGTGGTGTGAGTGTTCTACTCTAACCAGCCAGACAAATGAGTAAGTAACAAGTGGACAAATGGTCAGAGATCCATGGGATCCTACAGCAGGACCCTGCACTGAGGTTGAGGCTTTGGATGAGGAGTCTTCACCTTCACTTTGAGGGTTAGTTCCTACTCCTGTGTAAAAGCATGGCCAATGCTTGGCAAGGGCATGGAAATTGAGAGAGGACCATAAAGGCAGAGGATATGTAGCCGAGTTTCAACTGTAGTTATTATTCTTAACAGTGAAAAAGTATACAGATGATGGATGACCATATTTTCAAGTCAAAATTCAGACACATGCTATGACAATGAGATAGAATATGAAACTACAACTATCTGAGGAAATTGAGGCTATATGGTCACCATATGTAGAAAAGGCAGAGAAATTTAATTGTGTGTAGAAAAAGAGGCCAACATGTCCATCCAGTTAATCCAAGGGATAAAGAGTTGCAAAGGCCTGCAGGTCATATTATCTGTTCCCCTAGTTTTAGGGAAGCCAAGCAACTTTCCCAAGCTAAATTTTAGCTTGTTATTAGAGGCTTTCTAGAGAATATTGACATCTTACAGTTGAGTTACTATAAATATCATCAAAGGAATTCCAACATTTTGAAAGATTATAACTGCTAGAATAACATTTTTGCCACAGATATTTTGTCCCTATTTTAGTAGTAGTGTAGGATCTTTACTACCAAGTCGCAACTGAAATGTTGGGAAAAGTTGGATCCCTTTTCTTATTCTCATTTTGTGTTCCTATTGTTTTTTGTTTTCTGAGTTTATTTGTAATTGTTTCTTTAAAATAGAACTATGGATAATGGATGGAGGGACAGGAGACAATGTTAAAATAATGACGCAAAGACTTCACTATTTTAGATAATATTTAAAAAGTACATATCATAGTTCTTTTGCTTTAGAGATGTAAATTGACACAAAAATGTTTAGAAAATAAATTGGTATAGACCAGTGGTTTTGAAATGTGGTCCCCCAAACCAGCAACATTATCAGCTAGGAATTTATGGGAAATGCAGATTCTCCGGCTCCAAATCAAGGAATCAGAAACTCTGGTGGGAGGAGGGAGCAGAGAAGTGGGGAGGAAGCAAGCAGTGTGTAATTTAACAAGCTTACCTGATTATTTTAACCACTAGTGTAGCTGAATCATTCAAACAAGCATGATTTAGAAGACAGTTCTAAGTAAGACTGAAGTGAATGCATCAAATCCTTCAAAAACATTTCTCTTGTGGATGTCTGCAGTTTATTAGTTTTCTATTGCTGTGTAATAAATTACCACAAGCTTAGTATTTATTATGTTGTGGATTCTTTAGGTCAAGTGACCAAGGATAGGTCAACTGGGTCATCTGCCTAGGGTCTCACAAGGCTATAATCAAGGTGGCAGCTGGGCTGCATTCTCATCTGAAGGTTCACCTAGGGAAGAATTTGTTTCCAAACTCTTTCAGGTTGTTGCCAGAGTTCATTTCTTTTCAGAAGTAGGGCTGAGGACCTTAATTTCTTACCATTGGGTGGAGGCTGCCTGAAATTTCTGCCATGTAGATATCCTCAAAAGCATTTCTCAGTATGACAGTTTGCTTAAAACAACACATATTTATTCTCTCATGGATTCTGTAGGTCAAGTGTTGAGTAGAAACAAGTTACAGGTTCTGCCTACACTCAAAGGTAGGGGTATGTGACTTGTGGCTGACTCTAGGCTATATTCGCCACCTGTAGAAATTATAATTTTTTTTTTTACAAAATTGAGCACTTTTAGTGTACTTTTTATTTAAAATAAAGCACATTTTAAGAAGTGTATCTTTTTTGAGAGAAAGTAGTGTCATAACTCACTACAGTTTTAACAGATTGAGGTCAAAGATAGATTTTCTTACAAGAAAAATTTAACGTGGTTAAAAAAAAAATCATTGTATTTAACTGGCTTTAACATTGAACACTCTTCCCCCTGTTCTCCTATACTCATCTCCTGGTTGTTCTTCAGAGCCCTGCTCAAATATCTCCTCACAAAGCCTTTCCTGATGCTTCTACATGGAACTCTTTTTCATTTTAATTCCCACTATTTTATTGTCCTTATTTGGTGGACTGGAATAGTTATTTGGGTAGGTGATTTATCTCTGTTTTCTGTGTCATTGAAGCCTCACTCAGTAAATGGACTTAAGGGAAATTGACCAAATAGATGTTACATTAATGAGGTCATATTTTACGTCTTTGGAGCTCCTCAAGTAGCATAAGTAGCATCTGCTTGTGATCTAAACAGTCCCAAGAAACTGGTTACTTTTGGGGAAATGCTAAGGATGGTGTGTGCAAGAGAGAGAAGGATGGTTGAATGAAACCTTTCCAACTGTAAACTTTTTACTACCACATGTGCTCAGGAACATTGACTCTTTGCCCTCAGATTTGTTCATTACGTTTTGCTTTATCAGGAAATCATAGGTCCAAGTAAAATCAGATTTGAGTCTCACCTTATTCTGGCCTGATAAATGTATGTTCATATTAAGGTTTGTTGAATTAGAAAAGCAAATAATTAATTTTAGATGTTTTGACTTACTAAAATTTATTCAGTGTAAATTACCTCATTAGGGGTACAGTATAATAATATGTAATAACTTTGGAGTCAGAAACCCCAGAGCTCCATTTCTGGCTTCTCCCTTTAATGACTGTATGTGGCCTTGGGTATGGTACTTAATGTCTCTAAACATCACTTTCCTTAATATAGTCATTACTTAATAAATATCAAGCCATTATTAATATCAAGTTGGAGGCATTAAAATTTCTTGACAATACCAGCACAGTTCACGCAAGCGCAAGGACTCTAGAATTTCTGCTCAGCTCTGGAAGGATGGCATGCACATGTATCGTGTTCATTTCAGAGGATAGTGACTTTCTGGCCAACAGACTAAATAAACATTGTATCATTCCTACAGTTATTTATAAATATTCTCCATCTTTGATGGTGATTTTAGTGGTTAGAATGATAGAGAAAAGAGTAGGTGGAGTGACAGGCCATAGGAACTCTGTTTCAGTCAGTAGCATGGGAAAGCTGGTCCTGTTCACAGAACTGAGGGAGATGAAATAAGCACTTTTTCCTAAATGGTGTTCTGAGGATTACACAGAACATTAGCAGCCGCTTCCAGTGAGTCAGAGCTGGAATGTTCGACAGATCAATGCTCTGTTAAACACGAAGTCCCACTGTCTTACCCAGCACCCTTGCCAAACATAGGAATTCACAAGGTCAGGCTCAGACTTAACAGTCCTTTGCTTGAGGATCATGCTGAAGTTATTTTCATTCTTTGCAGTAATCTAATCAGTTACTGTAACTTTCTCAATGAAAAGGCAAAGGTCAATGTGCTTTTCCTTAGAATGGAGGAATTGTTTTCTTGGGCAAAGTGTATAATGTGAGGGTGCGGGTACTAAAATGACTCTGAATTTGTACCTTTTAAAAGTCTGTTCTGCAGTTGTGTGCTTGTAGGGTAGGTGAGAATGCACTCACCAGCACTCCCCCCCTCTTTTTTTTTGTTTTCACATGACAGCTATTTAGAACTTGTAAATGATCCCTGCTAACTATTCAATGAATATATTAGCATCAGCATAGGATATGATGTAGGAGATATATATATATGTATATATATAAAATTTTACATATATAAAAACATTATATAGGGCAGCCCGGGTAGCTCAGCGGTTTAGCACCGCCTTCAGCCCAGAGTGTGATCCTGGAGACCTGGGATCGAGTCCCACGTTGGGCTCCCAACATGGAGCCTGCTTCTCCCTCTGCCTGTGTCTCTGCCTCTCACTCTCTCTCTCATGAATAAATAAATAAAATCTTAAAAAAATAAAAACATTATACATATTTATTTTATATATATAAATTATGCCTATTATAAATATATGTATATATTGCCATTTATATCTACTGGTGGCCTCCATAACACAGAATTACTTTTTAATGACTGAAAAACTTACTTAAATTCCCATTGTATATTGTCTGTTATTGCTTCCAGTATATAAAATCTTTGAAGACTTCCAGTGTAAATAATTACAGAATAATTTAGAGAGTGAGAAGAGAAGGAAGTGGAGAAGGAGGAAGAGGTGGCAGGGACTTGTGACCAAAACTTTGTTGTGAGGATAAAAACCCTCTGATATATTAATAGTGCATTTATGTAATGATGGGAAAAGTGAACAAGCAAGAGAGTTTTGAAAAATCTCAGTTGAAATTAAGAATATTTTTATTAGTTAGCAACCACTTGACTACTAAAAAGCAGCTAATGTTAGATAGATTCTTCCTACTTCTTCTCTTAATATTAGTAACTTAATCCTTTATTTATCATGTCATTTTAAGTGGAAGGAGAAAGTAAGGAGTATGCATATAGTTAATTCATTTAGCATTTGGAAGGCCATTTGGGTCCCAAATTCAGATACCTCAACATTTCTACTACTAACCTTCTCCTTGTCCCCGCCCCCCTACCCCTGTCTACAACCAGAGAAAGCTCTCTCTCTGTTCCTGTATCCCTTACTTTTCAACTGGAAGGGATTTGAGAGGAATGAGCTCATAAGAACTCTGTTATAGCCGGCATTCAAGATGGACCCTATCAATTTTGCCTGCTGCTTTCTTATTTTTCTGTCATCTCCTCTCATACTGATTCAGACTGGGTCTGTGTGACCGATAGTGTGTAGTGGAGGTGACAATGCATCACTTCCATGCCAGGCTTATAAAAGGCATCATGGCCTCCTCCTTCATACCTCCATGCCTACCTCCACGGAGGGTAGAACAGGGAACAAGACAGATAAAGCCTTGCCCTAATGAAGCTTACATTTTAGTTTGAGCCTCCATTTTGTAAGAATACTCACCAGCCCGGTTGGAGGGGCCCACATGGATAGAGACTGGGGCCTCCTACCCACAACCAGCACCAATTTGCCAGCCAGGGGAGTGAACCACCTTAGAAGTGTCTCCACCTTAGAAGTGTCCCCTGGCCAGCATGACTACAACCTGTGAGAGAAACTGAGCCAGAATCAACAAGCTAGAATACTGCCAAATTCCTGCCCCATGGAAACAGTGAGATAATAAATGTTAACTGTTGTTTTAAGCCAGTGCGTTTTGGGGAAATGTTATACAACAAAACATATTATATGTTATGCACACACAAATAAGCAGTAATAAAAATACTTAAAAAAAAAAAGAAAAATTCAGAATCATAAGGACTAAAAAGCCCAAAGCTTTTTTTGTTTGACAAGAATTTTATCTCCCTTGAATGTTTGGAGCCTATAATAATGGTCTTTGTGTAAATTTAAGAAGACTGCATCCATGTTTTTCTTCTTTGATGGTTAGGAGAACCTGAAATGTATATAAACCTTATAAAGAAATTATAGCTCATTTGTATCTGAGAAGCCTCTCTACTACTAACTTTTTTTTTGGCAAGTTATCAATGCTGATCTCTTCTGTGTTTTTAAAGTTGTGGTCATCCTTACTTCATTAAGATTATTATGAGTACACTGCTTAGTATACTTCCTTTTGTCATATTGCTTATTCCATGTGCCTAAGTAATGATTGCATTTATGTTTATTCAAATGAGTTGATCTGAATGCAGATTCCTCTGTGCTCCGAAGTAAAATTACTATTAATGTCTTCCAGAACAAATCTGAGATAAGATCATAATTGTGGTTTTCCAAATATTGCTTTCCAAATACTGTTAAATTATGCTGACTATTATTTTCCGTTCTTGTGCTTCTTAAGCTTATTACATGGTGATGATTTTTATATGAGAACAGTCTGAAGAAGAACAGTTGTATTATTTTAAACAGAATCAAAAATCAGGATTCGACCAAAGTATCATGGAGTATCTCAGAGTAAAATGTGTTATACCTACCTCACTGACTCACTTCCATCATCCTAAACAATGTCTGGCTCAGTCATTCATCCTTTCTTTTACGTACGCTGTACAGATACTTGGTGAGGACCTAATGTGCATGACTCATTGCTCGACCGTGCTAAGCAATATTCTGGGCAGGGAGAGTAGAACAAGGAACAAGACAGATAAAGCCTCTGCCCTAATGAAGCTTAGATTTTACTTTGAGAGACAATAAAAATAATGGCTAAACAATATAATTTTGAGTATTGACAAGTACTAAGGGAAGAAAAGGCAGAGGAGAGGGATATAGAGAGAATGACACGGGGGGATTTATTTCAATTATTTATGCAAGGATCTCAGGGAAGAATATTAACAGCAGAGAAAGATCAAGTTTAAAAGCCCTGGAGTGTAAAGGAGCTTGATGATTGGGAGCTTAAATAAGAGAGATGTTGGAAGGGCCGTCAGAGTGAGTAAAGCATGTCAGGAAGGAGGTCTGATAGAGGTGGAAGATGAAATTAGAAAAACGAACAGGAAATTAGCAGGCCCGGGTAAGGAGTTGGGTGTTTATTCAAAGTATGATGGGAAGCTACAGGAAAATTTTAAGGAAGTTATGTGATCTAATTTAATTTTTAAGATCTCTTGCTGGCAGCTGCATGGAGAATTAGGCTGGACATAGCAAGGAAAAAAGCAATATCACTTGATTATTGTAGTTGAGGCAAATAATGATGCTGGCCTGCGAGGGTGATGGTAGTCAGTGGAGGGCATTGAAGTGATGAGGGAGGGTTCAGGAGATAGGCAGTAGGATTTTCTGGTGGATAGTATTTGGTATGGAAGGGAAAGAAAATAATCAAGAATGACCCCAGCATTTGGATCTAAGAACAGGGTGAAAGGTGATATTTATGGATATGATGATGGTAAAGGAGGAACAGTTTGGAAGGTGGAGTGAATCAAGAGTTCTGTTTTGGCCATGTTAAGTTTGGAGTATGATTGATTATACATTTCCACGTGGAAACGTGAAGTAGGCACTTGAAAATAAAAGTAACAGAGAAATGGAACTAGAGCCAAAAATCTGAGAGATCCCACCACCTGCTTGGGATTCTTTCTCTCCTGCTCCCTCTGTGCCTCCAGTGTGCTCTCTCCCTAAGCAAAAAGAAAAAAAATGATTTGAATATTGTATATCCAGAACAACTTACATCCATTGCTTTATTTTACAGCCATTTCTGTGATTCAAGTAAGTATTGTGGCATTTTCTGATAAAAAGAAGTTAGTCTCAGAGCACAGCCATGTATTAGTAATTAGACCTAAAGTCTCCACAACCCCCCATGGCCAGATGGACCACAGCATGTGGATATGTGACCAGTGATCTCTGGCCTGTTGGAGCTGCTGATGACTGGAAGTGAAAATAATAGCAATAGTAACTGATAATATCGTACCACCTTGTGAAATAATTTTCACAAAATTATTTATGCAACCATATGGCCCATTTAAAATGCCTTTTCACATATGTTAAATTCTCTAACTCTGACAGATTTTATCCTGATGACTTTTTCCTGACTTTACCTTATTAGGAAAAAAAAAAAAAGATTTGTAACTCATTTTCAGCCTCAAGAACTGTTGCTTTGGAGAGGATGTGAATAAGCATCTGATATTGTTGGTCCTGAGATTGGTCTAACTCAAATTTCTGAAGCTGCCACCAGAATGCTTTTCTCATGCAGATCAAAAGTGAATGTGAAATATAGCCCATTCTCTTGCTCTTGCCTCCCTTTCCAAAGTGACTCCACTTCCTCAGTGGTGACCCTCCTGAGTCAGGCAGTCTGTAAGAAATCCTGGGCTGTGGTATGTGTTCCATACATTGCATTCAGAAGGCACATCATGCATCTTAGGCGTTTAAGCTCTTCAGCATGAATCATGCAAACTTGGTGAACCATAAACCTCTCCCTGTGGATATGAATTTGTTGGTATTTCAGTCTGCTTGGAAACAGTCTGAGAAACATTAAACCCAGCTTTTTTGAGGTTGGTCCAAATTATTTTTTTAGACGAGAGAAAAAAAATATTATGTCTCCTAAGGAAACTTGTAACCACGAACAGTAAATTTAAAAGGTTTTAAAATGTTTTTTTTTCCTCCCACATACCCCACTTGTGCATAGTTTAAATCCCTAGTTTCTCTCACCAAAAAATAAAAGCTAGACTGCAGATCAATGGGTTAGGCCCGTGCAAATGTATTTCTTAGGTTAAAAATCTAAAAAACAACGTGTGCTGGTTATACTGACTCCACCAATCTTATCCTTTCTCCGATTCTCCAGTTCAGCAGCCCACTAAATAATCATATCTAGTAGGTTTTTAAAATCTACAACCATTTGTTGGTAGAAAAGCACCTTTATTTATAACATATGAACTCAACTTGCTCTACTTGATGAAAAGGGAGTTAGACTAGAACTTACCTATTCAAGTATTCCTGTTTCAAAGTAGGCTTTTCCAGGTTAACTTGATGTCTCTCGGGTAACTACTCAGTCTCAAAGGGCTCCACTCATCCATCCTGTCCTCTTTTCTGAGGCAGGAGGAACCTGTGACAAGAGGAGAGCCATGCAGTATTGTAGCTGCAGGGGAAGATCTTTCTGGTCTGACCTGGCCTTCACTGAGATGGCATTGCCCTCTGTGTTTGCCCTCTGAGTATTCCCTGTCCCTGTTGAAAACCTACTCTGCCTTCTAGCCTCAAACTCTGCACATCCTTTGCCCTCCTCATATTGACTCCAGGATCTTTAGGATCTTTGGCCTTCTCATCTCACACCCACTGGAGCATCTGGAAACTTCTGACTTTCCCTCATGCTGTGCTCTGGCTCTGGGCACTGGGGAAGCAGGTGGGAGCCTAAACACACCCATCCCTTTTGCTACTCTACTATGACTAATTCCTTTTGGCTTGAGGCTGGGTGACCTACTTCCAAGTACCAGATTGCAATATGGGACCTTTCTGATTTTGGATTTCCCCTCAAATTCAGAGATTTTTATCTCTCTTTCATGCTCTTCCTCCATACTCACATGAGATCTAGAGAAGCAGGGGGTACTGAGTATATGGAAAGGGACACAGCAAATTAACCTTAGTCTGATCCCCTCCAAATTTGTTCAGAAAAATATTCCCCCTGCCCAAGAGGGATTTTTATCACCCCCCTATACCAGGTCTAACATCTGCCTCACTCATGAGCATCTCACTCATCTAACATCTGCCTCACTCATGAGCATATTGAAAAGTTCTCAGTCCTCGGTGTCCCAAGACTGAGTGTGGATATTCATTGCCTAGCTATGAGACATCAAGGTAAGACTTCTGTTTTCTCCTCAGGTGCCTTGGTTATTGAACCTGAAATCCAGAACACTCTCATGCCTGATGTTTTTCTTAACAACTTTCAAAGTCTCAAAAGTCAGAGCTGAACAATCATTTTGTCATCCACTGAATTCTGCCTTTCTTGAGAAGTGTGTGTGATTCAACCTCAATAGGGTGATAGAAGTTACCAAAGAGGGGGAAACGTACCATGTTATCTCTAGCATAATATCTGATGCATTTTTAGTTTTCAGACATTCTTTCAATCAAAGAACAAACTAGAAGTCTGAGGGTTCATGAAAGTTAAGCTTGAACCTAAACCTAAAATCTCTCAGTAGTTCTTTCCTCTCATTCTTAAGCTGTTTATACATTAGATCACTGCTGGGTAGGAAGGAATACTTTTTAATTTTTCATATGGAAAAGTTTTAGGACACACATTTCCATGGAATATGTTTTTCCCACAATGTTTTCCAAAGACTTTGTCTTTGGCTTTCAAGCAATAGCATTTCTCCAACTGGAAGTTTTACCAGCAAGTCCCCCGGGTTCCTGTGCTTCTCTGTAGGGACACTGGAGTCTTTGCTTTATCCTCACTTAAAACTTTGAGATTCTTTCTCTCCAGTTAAAATCATATCCACTTGATTTACATGAATTATAGTATTATACGTGGCACCTTTCTTTGTCAGATAGCTAGTACATAGCCTAAGGAAATATTCTGCCCTGGTGTCAAGAGAGGAATATGGTATTCTTTTTGTTTCTCTCATCATGCTGAACCTGCAAAGGATTAGAATTCTAGTCATTCCTTCCTAATGAACCATGTTTAGGCTTTATTACTTTGTCATGTTCTCTTAATCCATTCTCTAAAAATCTTATTTCCCCATGATTTTGGTTTAGAGAGAAGGAGAGAGAGAAGGAGGAGAGAGAGAGAGAGAAAGAAATAGACAATTCTATTTTAAGGATTCAGTAAAATTTTTATTTTATAATAATTGCAAACACTGTGAGATAAGGCTCAAATACATTTACAAATTTACTTACAAATTCTGATTATTTAAAATTGCTTCTTAATATAATAATCACTAATATTGAACATTTAAACATGATTGAATTTAAAACACATAAAAATGCCATACTTCACACAAAGATTTTGATAGATTTTTCATCTCGGAGCTTGAAATCCATAGCTACATTGTTTTAATATATAAAATTATTTCATTGTCTTTCCAGGGAATTTAGACCCAATCTCCAGACACTGTGGATTCCTGCTATGTGTGCCAAATACTATTAAGTGGTATCCTTCATCAATCAAATTCTCACAAGAACCTTACAAATTGGACACATTCTTTCCTTTCCACGTATGAGGAGCCTCAGGGTCACGGCCATCACATAGCCACAGGTCACACATAGGAGATGGGGGCTCTCTTAAGCTTCACTACATATAAAATATTTGAATATATGTGCAGTAGATGACAGACTTTTTTTTTTTTCTTTCAACAATCACATGCTTACAGAAAAAATACTAGTGAATGAACTGAAGAACTTGTTTCCCTGGTGGGGAGCTCTACTGGTACCACATCAGTAGGAGTTGGGACAGGCCATGTTCTTCACAGAGGACTACTCAGAGTAGGATGATTGCTGGCAGAGGGAGTCATTATAGCCTGCGCAAAAAAAATTTTTAGGTCAGCACCAGTTACAGAAATGCAGAACCAAAGAGAAGTCAACTCAACTCAGGTTCCTTCAGGCCAGGGCACAGTCAGGCTCTCAAAACTCTTTGCCTTTCCCCTTTCCCTGAAGGCTAGCTGCAGAGCCTCAGAGCTCCTCATCAGATTCACATCTCTGATACTCTCTGAGATCCTCAGGTGACCACAGTCCCACTGGGGGAAGGAAGCAGATACTGCACATTTTCCATTTAAGGAATACATTTGCTGCATACCTTCTTATAGATAGAGCACTTTGTAAATAGTACGATAGGATTCAATAAATACTTGTGAATAAATTAATAGAGGAGTGAGTGACTAATTCTTGCTGCTTGACCAGAACAACATGATTTATAATAGGACCAATTTTTTCTATGTCATTTTCCTATAGGTAATTTATTTCTATAGTATACATGGTATTTCTTATAAAATATATTTTATAAATATATCATCTGTAGGCTAGAAACCTCTTTCTATACTTTGGCCCTTAGGAACGTTTTGTACTTTTTTTTTCCTGGATCAAAAAATTCCCCTCAGAATGTTACCTCAAACCCTAACTGACCTCCGTGTATCAGGCAAAAAGACTCCTTCCAGGCTTCTTAGACCATCTCATGTGGCCTGAGTCAAACCATACCATTTCTAAACAAGTTCCCCTTTCTCTCTAACCTGCTTCTGGGGTCCCCACATCTCTCCCGTCCTTCATTATTAAACACCACCTTCGGTCATGTCTTCCCCCTGCTTTCCTCCTGGTCAGAGCAGGCTCCAAGTTTACTTCCTTATCAAGCCTCATTTTTGCCTCAAGCCTCACTTTTCCCTCATTGGAAAAGGGTTATACAATGTTCAATATATGATTTCCAGTGGCAGTTGGAGAAGACCATTCATCGTGCTTGGCAAGCTTCTCTCAAGTCCTCTAGTGTGTGTGTGGGTTAACAGACTTGGGAGTCAGCAAAAGCTTGTTTGAATCCCACCTCCAACACTTGATAGTTTTGACTTGGGTGAGTCATTTCAAGGATTTGAAAGATGAGGGTAAAAAAAAAAAAAAAAAAAAAAAAGGTAGTGAATTAATGAGATTATGTATGTAAAATACATAGCACAGTATTTGACAACTAGAGGGTATTCAATAAATAGAAGCAGTGATGGTGGTGGTGGTGATGATGATGAAGATGGAGGAGAACGTTGATTTCAGTAACTAGTAGCCATCATGGGAGGCATAGGGCATGGCCTTGACCATGTGAGATTAGGAATGGCTACATCTTTGTAGGGAAAGGGATTGTATGGTAGGTCTTCTTCGAAAGGGGCTCAAGGTAATGCAAGGAAGAATAGTTACTCCGGGGCACACAGTGAACTCAGCAAAGATGATATTGCAATCTATTTAATGATTTTGTCTTAGATTAATTTAGTCACATGCTTATGGACATAACTTTTGGAGCCAGTTTACACTACAGAAGCGGGTTCCGGTTTTGTAGGCCAATGTACTGTGCTCCACAGATCTTAATCTCTTTCCCAAAGTACAGACATACCAGGAGCCAGAAAATAGCTTTTAATTAATGAATTTGTCGTCTACAGTTCACTGGTAATGAGGGAAATCCTGTACTGAACATTCTTTTAAGTATAGATTCAGGATCTGGATATGCAACTAGTGAGGTAAGCAATTCAGCCCTTTTCCTATGATTGTGAGCCAAATAAATGGCTGAGTTACTAATGGGTATGTGGATTTGTTTTAAGTGTGGTGGGTGGAGGTGGGGAGCAGAAGAGGGTGAGTCTTTTCTTGGCATAGGTCAAAATGAATGAAAATGCTTTGAGTGTTTTTCTAGTGTGTTCTGTGACGGTTTCCAGGTGGCATTGTGCCATTCCTCAGGGCACACCCATATGGACTCAATCCCTTTTTGTAGGGATATCACACTTTCTAGTTGGCAGGGTAGGGACCAAAGCAGAAAGATCGTTTTCTCCTCACTCCCCTGGCTCCTGCCAAATGTGGGCTGTGGGAGTGATGTACCAATGTAATGAGAGTAATAATAACCATGATGGGCCCTGCTAAGAAACTGGTAAACTATAAAAGAAGTTTCTTCGACCTTTGTTTTCCAGCCACTCTTCCAAAGTGCCTAGACTTCTCTTTTCTGATTATTAGAGCCCATTTGAACACAATCCTAATCTTCAGTTTATTTCTCCAAATTGAAATTATAACATCTTAAACTACAGAGCAGTGTTAGAGGTTATCCATTCCAACATCCTGCCTATCACAAGCATTCCCTAGGAGCCCCCTTAAACAGGTTGTCATCCAGCCTGGGCTCAGATACATCTAGAGACTGGGAACCCATTTCCTGGGAAAGCCAAACCATTGCTGGGCATCTACTGTGGCTAGGAGGTGGCATGATGGTGGGGTGTGGTGTGGTGTGGGGAGAATATTGGAGTTGGCAGCATGAGAATCAGTCTGGCCCTTGTTCTCCCACTGACCAGCTGAAAGGTCTTAGTGATAAGTCATTGTGCCTCAAAATGAGTCACTGTTGTCAACTCTGAAGCTGTTAGATAGATCTCTGTCACTTCTAGCCATAACTCTGTGATCGAAAATTGTTTTTTCTGTGTCCGGCCAAGACTGGCCTCCCTGTAACTCCTAGCTATTGGTATTAGTTCTGGCTTTGAGAACTCTGGAGGATGTTTTATCTCTAATTAACATGGCAGCTCATCAAGTATTTGAAGATGGCCACAGTGACCCCCATAAGTTATCTCTTCTTCAGTATAAACATCTTAAGATACCATAAATCTTTCTTTATAACTTGGCTTTCAGACATCCTTCTCATTCTGACAGTCCTCTTCCGGACGAACTCAATTTCAGCTCTTTAAATTGTGGTCCTCAGAACTGGATGTAACATTTCAGAACTGTTCTAATAAACACAGGAAGTAGTAGGACTATTAACAACCATCTCATCTGTGTCCTTAATCTAGACCCTGTGCTGCTTTTAGTTAAGTTTGTATTTAACACAGGTGTTTGAGCCACCAGAGCCACTCCTTAGCACAGCCTGTGTGTGTGGTCAGCTAAAGAAAGCCACTGGGTTCTTTCCATAGGAACTCCTCTTCGCCAATTCTTCTCTCCTTTCTGTACGTGCACATTTAATGATTTCCCCCTTTATATTGTATAAGCAATATATACTCCTAGCAATGTTAAAAAATTGAGAAATAGCGCCTCTAAAATTGCAAAACTCAGATAGCATTGTTAAATTTTCTTATGTTAATATGTGTAATTTTTTTACAAAAATAGCATCATTTATGGCTTTTCTTACATGCTGATGTTTATACCGCTCCTTTTCTCTGATTTTGTCATGTCATTCTGCTTCTCAATATTCCTGTGTTCAATGAGCAGAAGACCTCAACCTAAAGATGGTTTTTACCCTCCTGCAGCCTTTCTAGCCATGTCTCCAGCCACTGCCCAACTGTTACCCATCCCCACCATGGTTCAGACTTTCATATGCACTGTAATCTCCTAGAATCTCTCCCCTCCCCACCCCCCCATTTGTCCTTTTGGAAGATGCCTACATATCCTTTAAGACACAGCTCAAATATTACCTCTTCCATGAAGTTCTCCTGATTTCCTCTCCCATCCCCATTCCATGAGAACTTACTCTTCCCTCATGTGTATTATCTCTGTTGATCTTTGACACAACTTTTTCACAACACATGAATGTACAGTTGGACATCCCTGACTGAGATCATGTCCTGCCCTGGGAGCCACATGTAAGTTGCCCACACTGTAGTGTCTGAAAACTATTGCAAAAGAGGAAGAGCTAAGAGAGCTCCTCTGCCTGTGACAGCTGCTCTTTTGATGTTCACGTTAATTACCCTCTCCCTGGGACACTTTGCTCTGAGACATGGCAGATTAGATGTTGGAATAAAGGTCAAGTTTAAAATTAGAGGAAAGAGAAAGCTATGTCCCATGTAATAGATTCAAGGCAATTGCTTTCAAAAATTTGCTTCTTACAAACGTTTATACTCTTATATGTTCATGATTCACATGCATACAGTCTGTTTGTTAAAATTGTTCTCATTAGGAATGTGTAACATAGACTCAATTTATTTTTGGAGAGCACAGACTAAAGTGATATAAAAATAAGTTCAGCCAAGGCAGCTAATTTGAATGGTATGTGTTTTGTTTGAGTGTGCATTGGTGACTTTTCCAGTGAGGAACATCTATTTTAACCCAGTCAATTATTAAAAATGAACTGTTCTCTTTGCTTATATAAATCAGATTTTCAAGCACACTTAATCTTAGAAGAGTGTGCGTGTGCACACGTCTGCCCACAAGCATGAATCCAGAGACATTCGTTAAAACTGTCCTCACAGTGACATTAAAGAATTTGCTTTGTCTGTATAAGTTCCCATCTTTAGGGAGAGGAAAAATGATTGGGAATCACAGGCTTGAATCCCTCAAAGAGCAAAACTTGTGTGGTGAAGATTGAGTGTGGGGTCTGGGAACACTCCCTCCGTCTGTGAGAGGCAGGGCCGACTGGTCTCAAAGCTGCTGCCTAGAATTTAACTGTGGGCTGGCGTTGCCCTTTTGAACTCTCCCTGCCTGCTACAATTCTGGTCTCTACTCTATCATGGGTCCCAAGACAGTTTCTGCTCCAGACTGTCTGAGGAGCCTAGGGAACTCTGAGAGGAAACCTTTCAAGTCTGCTTTTCTTGAGAATGTGAGACCTGCAATACTTGGCCAGACATTGAGTTGGGTCTCCTTCTGTGGTGACTCAGAAAGCTCAAGGAGAGCAGGAAAATCTAGAGGAACACTAATCGCGTTGAGAGGGCCAGAGGGCACAAGGGATGAAATTTGTGTTTCCATTGAGTGGGTGATATTTTTCATTTCAAAGCCTGATGTAAAATCTTTGCTGGTTTTTGGTTATCTACAGACTGAGAACATAAACACTGCTATTAAAATATTTCATCTCTCCCAAATGAGGCCCTGCACAAACTTCCTTCTATGTGCAAAGCTTTCAGCAACATCCATACAAAGCACAGGCAGGCATCCAAAATCTACTCTTGCTTTATTTGAAGTTAAAAGGCACTATCTCTGTGGGAGAGGGTGGGGGTCAGGGAGGAGGGGTTCTAAAAGAAGGTCAAGGTTGACTCTGGTGGGGAGGGAGACATTAATATATTGGCCAACCGGTCACAGTGGCTCCTTTCTATCACTAATAGCAGAGACTGCTAGACCGCTTGTTTAAAGTTAGGCCCTTTCTGGCAATATTCAGACTTGGATTACCTACAAGTTAAGTTCAAGGATTCGGTGTGATTTCAAACAGATTTGATTGCTGGTCAGAACAGAGAAGTGTGTATCCCTTCAGGTGGGGGCCTTGCCCTGTCCTTCCTGTGAGCACTCCTCAGCTCTGATGGCTGAGTATAGGGGGTTCCCAGTCAATAATCATTGAGCTGCATAACCTGGCAGCTTTCCATCACTGCCTACTGACTTGGCAAGTCCTTACAGAAATGGGCCACGATTGATGTGCTGTGTGGATCCCCAGAGCTCATCCACTTAAGACCAAGTGTTCAGCTTGGCCTGTAAGAAGAAAGTATCTCTGGTTTTCATGGAGCATAGAGTCTTTTCTGTACTTTTATGCCTCCTCTGATCTTTCTACTGTTCAGGTGACTCTCCATGACTTTAGATGAACATCTCCAAAGTTCTACAGGAGCCCCATTTTTTTATAAACTCATATCTAGCAGAGTGTTAGGAACCAATTAACAAGCACCTAAGATTCAAAACAATCTCTGAAACCAATAGTACAAATAGGTATTCCTCCAAAGGTCACAGGATTTGTACTTCAGAAATTCACATTTTATTTCAAATATATGATTTGCATATCCCTTTGGCATGAATCTCTAGACAAAAGTTTGTAAAATACAATAAATAGAAAATTTTCTGAGTGTCTTCTCCCACAGAGATAGTTAAGCCTATATATTCAAAGCATGACACATTTAATATTATGACATATTTTATAGGCAGAATTAGAGCATGAAGACACATAGAATCTCTTACCTGAACTTCAAAAATTTATATTTGCCCAGAGTCTGGAAGAGGCATTCAGAAGCTAGCTTCAAATATCTTGCCATTGTGTGGTCCTACTTACCTAATTGGTACTCAATAGAGTCTGTTCCCAGAACAAGTTAAAAGGAAAGCACCCATATGTTTATACACAACAAAATACCACTTCATTCTCCAAAGATCACCAGGCCCACTATTGGCCTCCTGCGAGTCAATAGATTGCAGTCCAGTTCTATATAGTGAGATAGTTTCTGAGGGCACACTTGTTCTCAGCCATCACCTACCCCCAACAAAGACTCTCAACTGGGATTCTTTACCATCTGGTTCCATCAGGGCTACCCTCCATCCCTCTGCTAATTGTCCTTGGTTATAGGTTCAGTGGCATCTATCCTGAAGCATGTCCTTGGATACTTTGAAGTTTCATTTGTCACCTGATCTCTGGTATCTACTCTGCATGTCCTGGAAGCCAGGGGAGGTGGCATGCCATTGTCACTTGCTAATCAAGAGTAATCCTCTGAAAAGTGGTATTTAGGATTTGTTGAGGGGCAGGCAGGGTGGAGGCAATGTATATTTTTATAAATAAAAGTATATTTCCCATTTATAAACCATTCTGATAGCAAAAATATTGACACAGGCATACTCTGCCAGTTTGTGGTTGATTGACATATAGGATCTCTTCTTCTGAACTGTATTACTAATAATAGTATTGCCTAGCATTCAGCACTTACAGAAGCCTATGCGTCAGGCCCATGGGACTTTTATACCCATTTTACAGATAAGGAAATGGAGACACAGAGTAATACTATTCTTAAGGTTATAGAGTTAGCAAGTAACAGAGCTGGGATTTGAACACAGGCTGTGGCTCTTCAGAGTCTAGGCCCCTAAGACCATGTAGCACTGCCAGGTTAGTGCCGAAGTGCTCCCCCGCAAATGAAACTCACTGTTTTCTCTCTCTTTCAATTTTCTTTTTTATTTCTGCTGTTATTTTCTTTTTTTTTTTTTCTGCTGTTATTTTCATCTTTATTGTACATGTCTTCTTACATGTCTTTTCAAGTCTCTCACTTTGCAAAATGGAGCTGATAATTATGAAACATCCTCAGAACACAAACAGTAGTAGATAGATGATGCCCAAGACCAAAAGGACCACACTCAAAGAGTTTGGGGGCTGGGACTTGATCTTATCTACAGAAGCTTTTAAATTTCAACTTTTTAACTTTCAAGTACATAAATAGAAAATTCCTATATTCTGTGTATGATGCATGCACATAGTTCAAACTGTATTCTCTGCAGCCTGTGTGTCCTCATTGTATAAATAGGCTTGACACCCCAATGGTGGCTGGCTTCTTAAAAGCAGGAAATGTGCATCCCATTCATCTTTGTATTTCCAGGGCTTAGCACCAGAAGGTGCTCAGTAAATATGCTGAATGAATGAATAAATGAATAAAAAAACTAATACAAGACAAAGGTATCATACCCCACAAAAAAGAAGAGAAAAATAAAGGAGGGAAGGGGAGAGAAAGAGGGAAGGTGGAATGGCAGGTGAGATTCCTTAGTTGGAGGGTGCACTGAAGTATGGAGTCTATCACTGGCCACACATGTGATGAGCTTACATTATTCCTTAACAGTCATTGTTTCAAAATGAGGCATCCTGTCTCTGAGGGCTCCATGCTGGCATGGCTCACGTTCTCCTAAGAATTTAGAGTCTAAGAGTATTACTTGGGAATGTCAGTAACAAGTGAAATTAGTATGTTTAGGATCCAAGTACCGGAAATATTGCCTTGAAGGGACTAGCGGTTTATAAAGCCATATGTGATTTGAACACCTCAGCCTGACTATCATCTCTCAAAGGCCTAGTGTCAGAGGAAGCCCCAAATGAGACATACTTTAAATGGATTTCCTGGCAGGAGCTTCTTGTGGGTTTTTATCATGGCAAGCCCTAGAAATAGCCTGAATGCAATAAGGTCTTTTTTTTTTTTAAAATTATTTATTTATTTATGATAGTTAGAGAGAGAGAGAGAGGCAGAGACACAGACAGAGGGAGAAGCAGGCTCCATGCACTGGGAGCCTGACGTGGGATTCGATCCTGGACCCAGGATCGTGCCCTGGGCCAAAGGCAGGCGCCAAACCACTGCGCCACCCAGGGATCCCCAATAAGGTCTTTTTAAAATCATGTTCCTTTACTTAATTACTAAGATTTGACATTTATAAGTTTAAAAATTCAAAAAAAAATTCAGTTGTAACAATAGGTAACACGCTTACTGCACGTCAGACATTATTTCTAAGTGCTGTACAGACGTTATCTCATTTAAATTTGACAACATTTCACATACTTGTCATTTACAAATGAGGAAAGTATGACAGACAGCAGACAAGTTACTGGTCTCAGTGGTAGAATGAAGATAGGGACCCAAGCAGTCTAACTCTAGAGCCGGCACTATGAACTGTGGTCATATGCTACCCCATGATGAATTTCATCTAGAATATGCTAAGACCTGCTGATCTCTTGCCCCTTGCCTTTCTTTCTTACTAATGTCTGTTCCTTAGCTTCCGTGGCATCTGCTGAGCCCCACCCTGACTCCGTGCCCACCTCCCTGCCTGTTCTCCCACTCAGGTCTGAAAGGTCACAGGTACACACCCAACTTCAGATAGCATTTACTTGGCTTCCCCTCTAACATTTAGGAAGTGTTCGTTAAATGCTCTAGCCATTTAACAAGTCTATTTAACTTCATTTTCAATTTAGCCACGTATCATTTCAATTTCCTTTTCCTCAGTATTGTATAGTCCTGGGAATAAAAGTTGGAAGTGTGCCTATCATCAGCTGAGTCATATTTTATGTGTCTCTTCCTCTCAAACCGCTATTTCCTTAACCTTTTTCTTAGGGTTAAAAAAATTTTTTATTGTAAAATAAAGCATACAGAATATATAGCACACAAAACAAATATATGGCTTAGTAATTATTTTTAAAAATAGTTTATTATGCAAGTTGTGTGTATGTAATAAATTCATATATAATGTCTATAAAGCAAGCACCCTGGTATCACTGTCCAGGTCAAGAAATAGAGCTTTGCCATTTACCCAAGAATCCCCTTCCATGTGAACCTCCCCATTCCCCACCACTCCACAAAGTTATTGCTCTAGTCTGACCTACAGTATTCACATTCCAGTCGATTTTTTTCATTTCATGTAATTTTTAACATTTAAAAAATTTAATTGACAGTACACATAATTAATGGATAAAATTTGATAAGTTTTGACATATGTCTACATGTCCATACAACCATGATAACAAATATGTCCATCATTCTCAGAAGTTTTTTGCTACCCCTGTGACCCCCCTCCCCTGCCACTTCCTGCTACTCCTTTGAGACAACCACTGATCTGCTTCCTGTGACTATGCATTTATTTGCATTTTCTAGAGATTTATGTAAATGAAATCATACAGTATGTACTTTTTTTTGGCCTGGCTTCTTTCTGCATTATTAAAAACATATCCATGTTATGTTTCATGAGTAATAGTTTCTTTTTGTTGATGAATAGGATTCTATTATATATATATATACACACACACATATATGACACACATATCCATAGATGTATTATATGGATATGTATGACATATCTATACATGTGATATATATCACAATTTATGCATTCAATCAATATTTAAATTATTTCTAATTTTGTATCATTACAAAGCTGCTTGTGTACAGTTCTTTGGATGAATTTATACTTTTCTCTTAAATAAAAAACTAAAAAATGGAACTACTAGATAATGAGCTAGATGAATGTTTAACTTTTAAAGAAACTACCAAATTGCTTTCCAAAGTGGTATTTCATTTTACTTTCCTACCACCAGTGTATGAGAGTTCCAGTACTTCTACATCCTAGCCAGTATTTGGTATCTCCAATTTTTCTTAATTTTAACTATTTTAATAGGAGTGTTGTGGTATTCTTTGAGAGTTTAATTTGCATTTCCCTAATGACTAATGATTAGACCATCTTTTCTTATTTGCCATCAGCATATCTTCCTAGTGAATGCTGTTAAAATCTTTTGCCTATTTTTTAATTGGATTGTTTCCTTATTATTTTCTTATTACTGGGTTTATTATTTATATATTCTAGATACAAGTCCTTTATCAGATATATGCTTACAAACATTTTCCCCCTATCTGTGGATTGCCTTTTCATTCTCTGAACAGCAACAGCTGAAGTTTTTAATTTTCACGAAGTCAAATCTATCAGCTTTAATGGATCATACTTTTGATATTATATGTATGGAATTCTTGCCTAGTTCAAGCTCACAGAGATTTTTCTCTTGTTTTCTTCTAGGCATGCATATTATGGTATTATGTTATGGGTTCAGATCTATGGTCTATTTTGATTTTTAAAATGATTTTATTATTATTATTTTTTTATTAAGTAAGCTCTCTGTCCAACATGGGGTTCAAATCCATGACCCTGAGATCTAGAGTTGCATGCTCTGGGTCACCTGGGTGACTCAGTAGATTAAGAGTCTGCTTTCAGCTCAGGTTATAATCTCAGGATCCTGGGATTGAGCCCCTTGTCACTCTGCTCAGTGGGGAGTCTACTTCTCCCTCTCTTTCTGTCTCTCCCCCCACTCATGCACATGTACATGCTCTCTTTCTCTCAAAAAAAAAAAAAAAAGAGTCACATGCTCTACCAACTGAGTCAGCCAGGCACTCCCTTATGATCTATTTTGAATTAATTATTATAGTGTGAAGTATAGACTGAGTTTCTTCTTCTTTTTTGCATTTGGATATCTAGGTGTTTCAGTACCATTTGTTAAAAAGATAATCCTTTTTCCACTAAATTGCCTTTGTAACTTTGTCAAAAATTGGTTGTCTGCATACTAATAGATCTCTTTCTCAACTCTTTATTTGGTTCTATTACTCTGTCTTCCTTTATGCCAGTACTACACTGTTTTGACTATGTAGCTTTATAGTACATCTTAAAATCAGATCATATTAGTCCTTTACTTTTATTGTTTCACAGTTTTGGCTATTGTAGGTTCTTTGCATTTCTATATGGATTTTAGAATCAGCTTGTCAATTTCTATCAAAAAGCCTGCTGGGATTTGAATTGAGATTGTGTTGAATTAATAGATCAATTTTGGAGAATCAATATCTTCGAAAAATATGAGTCTTCTGATGAGCAAAGTATATCTGTCCATTTACTAGGTCTTCTTTAATTTCTCTGAGTTACGTTTATAGTTTTCAGTGGATAGGTTGTGTGTATCTTTTGTTAGATTTATTCCTAAGTGGTTTATGATTTTATTATAAGTTATTTTAAAATTTCAATTTCTGATAATTCTTGATGTATAGAAATAAAATTGACTTTTGTATGTTGATCCTATAAGCTTCAACCTTGCTAAACTTATTCTAGTAGCTTGTTTGTAAATTTTGTAAGATTTTCTACATGAACTCTAGTGTTTTGTTTTTGTTTTTTTTTAAAGACAGTTTTACTTCTCCTTACAAACTAGATGCCTATTGTTATTTTTTCTTGCCATGTTGCAGCGGCAGAGCTTTTAATAAAATTTTGTATAAGAAGTGGTAAGAATGGACATTTTTGCCTTGTTCTTCAACCTTTCACTGTCAAGTATGATATCAGCTGTGGTTTTTCATAGACATCCTTTATCAAGTTGAGGAAATTTCCCCCTCCTAGTTTAAGAATTTTTATCAGGATGTTGGATTTTGTAAAATACTTTCTCCACCTCTACTGAGAGGAATCATATAGTTTTCTAAAACACGATGAATTACATTGATTTTTCAAATGTTGAACCACCCCACTTCATCATGATGTATTATCCTTTATATATATGATTGGATTTGATTTGCTAAAATTTTTTGGTTTCTTTATGTTTTAAATATTCCCATTTACTGATAATTTGGGGCCCCATACATGGCTTGTTAGATTTAGTCACTGTGCACTGAACACTAGCTAAGCCAGCTAGAGGTTACTTACTGGCCATAAGTAACAGTTTTTTCTTCCACTTTAAATATTTATGTGCTTTTGATTGAGGACTATTGAAAATCAAGGAGGAGAACCCTTCCACCCACATAGCATTCTATCTCACATAAAGAGTCTGAGTTTCACCAAGAAAATAGTAGAAGAAAAGGAGACAGGCCAAGGGTCTTTTCAATCTTCCTAAGTAAAATTAACATAAGACTAAGCCTATTGAGTAAGTCTCAGTGTGGCTGACAGAAGATGGATATTGAGGAGAAGCTGTAACTATTGCTCCATGTGTTTGGGGTAGCACTGTAAATACTGTGCTATCCCATTTATTGCCGTATAGATCAGCCTTGACACAAGGCTTCCTGCTGCTGTGGACGGAAATAGAGTACTGTCCCAAAATAAATGTGATGGGGAGATAGAGCTTTGGAAAAATGTACACATACTACCTTGGACTAGAGGGAGGTCCTCTGGTCTTCTTCTTTAGCATATCACAAACATCAGTGTATTTCAATATGACTTAGGCTCTGGCTATAGGGGAACTAGACTCAAGGTTTGTAGACTTAAGTAGGAGGTGGTAAGTGATAACAAGGTATCTGTATGAGGAGGAGACAAACTCAGTGAGTTCCAATAGTTTTATGCATAGATTCAGAGTATCAGTGGGAGCAAGGACTATGGAGACCTTCAAGGCTACTCCCCTCAGTTCACAGATGAGATTGTTAATCCCAGAACATGCTTTTCTTTTCTCCTCTTGATATGATCAGAAAATACTCCCTCCCACCCAAGTTTAGCAATAATTTATTTCCTTGGAAAATGATGCCTCATCACACACATTCAGGCCTTAGGTTAGTATACACAGTGGCTCTTTGCACTTTCAGGGACTTTCACCACCTTGTTCATTCAATACTGTCTAATTTGAACTCACTACTAGGGCCCTTTCCTGTCCTTTGAATCAGCAGTTCTGCTCCATCAGTCAGGGAGCCAGCTGGCTTGAGGAAAAGAAGATACCTCTGCCAACAGCTCATAATAATCTCAGATTATTTTCTAAATTAGCCCCAACAAACCCAGAGGGAGTACTAGATTTACCTCAACCTGAAACTATCATTTTGTATCCATTTTTCTCCCTAATGGATGAACTTCATGTGTTTGAGGGGAGGACACAGTAAGGGATGAATAAGTAAAAGGAAATGAGTAGGAAAGCCAAAGTCAAGGGAACTCTTCCTTCCTCTTAAGTCTTTTGTATTTTTTTTCCTCTGGAGAAGTGTATAAATGCTCGGGTCTCTGCTTTTTAAAAGAATGATTAGTAGGATCTTTTTGTTTCTAACTCACAGAATCTTAGCATTGGAAGACAGTGAGAGGCTGGACACATTTTAGCAGACATGCATCACCAAGCTGTCTCATAAAGAACATCCCAATCTCTAAAGAAGTGATCCAAAAAGTTCATATGCTTATGGTTTAAGATAGACAAAATACCTTATATTCACTATATTGCACGTGCACGGCACATTTATGGGAACTCAAATATAGTAGACAGTTAAACTTGTTATCTTTGTTTGTGTGGCTTTTAACTATGGTTGAGCTGCTGTTGAATCCTTTTAGGTCAGTAGATACTCAATAAGTGTTTACCTAATAAACCTTCACATAGTACTGATTATATACTAACCACTGCTCTAAATATTTCAAAAATATAAGTTCATTTGTCCTCACTCATTATAAGAAAGATGCCATTTTACAGATAAGAAAGTGGCATCCAGAGAGATGGAACAATTGAAGGTCACCTAACTAATAGAGGGAAGAGCTAGCGTTTGATCTCAAACAGACTGGCTCTTAACATTTGCGAAAAATACATTGATACTGAATTTTTAAATATTTAGTATTTTTGATGCTTGTGAGATTGTGATATGATTCAGCATAAAAGAAAGGATTATATGAAGTTTTCATTGATCTAAAAGAATTAAGCACCAGGTGTCAGAATATATCACCTTTTCCAAAATTACCTGCTGACTATTGGTTACATTTTGGTTGTTCCATAGTAGCCATATGTTTATTGCAGTGTAGCCTTTACCCCAAATTACCTTTTGAGTTGAAAGAGCATCACTGCTTTTCTTACTACATGGAAATAAAAGAATCCAATAGCCTTTTTGTCTTTTCACTTTTTATATATTTCATTACAGATCTGAAATCACTAATTTTTCTTCAGAAACTGTTAATTTTGAACTCTTCTATTGGCCTTTAATAAATCCAATGTTGGGAAGAAAATCTTTGTTTTCATAGTGGAATATGGTCTGGTTTTAAAGTTTACAGGTATAAACTCAGTTTGAGTATCTCATACACACACTTGATTTCATCTAACTTACAGTTTCTGTGATAGCTGTGAACACACATTATTAGATTTTGTGTTTTGTTTGGATTTTAATGCACCACACAGGAAAACTCTTGCAACTCTGTCAGTTTTTCTAGTTCCTACCCACTTAACAGGGCCACCGCAATATTCTTCACCAAAAACTCGATTCCAGTAAGTCCCCCTAATATTCTGTGTGTAATGACTTGACTGAGTAGATTTGTTTTCTCTTTAATACCTTTATCACTGTGTCTTCACATTTCTTCTGTAATTCTTTATTTTGCTATGTTTCCTTTTCGTCATTTCTAATATACTGTAAATTCTTGATATGGTTTTGCTAGTTGATCTGTCATAGCAGAACTTTCTCATACTGATCGTCTCCCCTGGTCCACCAGGTTGTCAATGAAGAGCTGCAGGCCTGACTAGTAGTTTCATTCTCTGAAGATCTTAATCCAATTTTCCTATTCCTTATGTACCTTTAAGGACTATTAGAAACTAGACAAATACTTGCTCTTTCTTGTTAAGGTTTATATTACTCATAGATATCCTGTTTTATTGCTCTGGGATTTTTCCTTTCCCACAAAATTGTACAGTATTCTCTCTTACCCTACCTCATCCTTTTCCTTTCTGTAGCCAGTTTTTGTTTTTTTTTAAGATTTTATTTATTTATTCATGAGAGAGAGAGAGACAGACAGACAGAGAGGCAGAGACACAGGCAGAGGGAGAAGCAGGCTCCATGCAGGGAGCCCAATGTGGGACTCGATCCTGGTCTCCAGTATCACGCCCTGGGCTGAAGGCGGAGCTAGACCGCTGAGCTACCCCAGCTGCCCCTGTAGCCAGTTCTTAAGCAAGGATTGGCCATGAATCAACCCAGTGGTTTGCTGTGAGAATCGTCCACAGGCTAATGCCAAAGATTATATGTATAATGTACTGTATACATATATGTGTATATTGTTTTAAACAGAGCCATAGACAAGAGTCTGTATATGAAAACATTCAAAATGAACATTTTAAAGATGCCAACAAAGGGTCGCCTGGCTGGCTCAAGTTGGTTAAGTGTCTGCCTTCGGCTCAGGTCATGGTCTCAGGGTCCTGTGGCTCCATATTGGGGCTTGATCCCCAGTGGGGAGTCTGCTTCTCCCTCTCCCTTTGCACATGCACTCGCTCTTTCAAATAAATAAAATCTTTTAAAAAATGCTTAAAGATGCCAACATAGTGATATTTACCCAGAAAAAAAAGAGCCACACATACTTATTACCTTGTTTCTAGCTTTTGTGATGAGAGAATTGTTGGATATAATTTCTGAGTGGTAAGTTTGTCCTTAGGGTGGCCTTTAATAAATCCAGTGTGGAATAAAAATTAGGAAAAGTATTGGATTCTGGCTATATATGCAGCAGGTTTGTGATTGTTGAACAGTGTGGTATTTAAGAAGACATATGAAGGTTTGGAACTACCTTCCTTCCCTTGGTCTCATCCAGCCTCCAGTCAACACTGGGTGTAACCCAGTTGATTGCAGAGGGGTAGGGTTGATGGAGAGCAGCTGGGTGGCAAGCCCTGCCATGTGCTGGGCACATCAGTAGCAGGTACTTAGCACAGCTGGTGCCGTAATCAGGGCAACCACAGTATGATGTGGGGCCAAAGGCAGAGGCCAGGTGTCTCATCACAGCGCACCGTGGTGACATGATGACAGGAAGTCTGGGAGCAGATGCTGTTTGGAGGTTTGAGGGGGTTGAGCAGGCTGTCAACATTAGAGAAAGCTGTCAGCAGGCAGGAGAGACTCAGCCACTGGGCTGCTTGTCAGAATCGGAACTTCCAAGGACTATTAGAATCACACGGTCAGAGGAGCAGTGGTAACTAGGGGAGTTCCTAGGAGAGAGATTCAGAAATGGGGAGCAAGACAGACAGTTCAGTCCTGCAACTAGAGTTCCCAGAGGCCAAGAATGAGGCCAGCCCAAAAGAAATTCAAGTAAAAACGTAGTCGTTCCAGTACTAGATTGAAAAATATGTGATTTTAGTTCATCAATTGACAACTTTGCATTATTGTTTATGAACAGTGGGAAGGCCCACTCTTCCTGTCATTGTTTTGACTAAAACAAAACAAAACCAAACAAACAGAAACTACCCCAGCATCCGTTAGAGCTAAATGCTGTGTGTCTCTTCCTGACTTCAGAAACCAGGTAAAGATGCTTGGGGATTAACTGATTTTATTACCCATGTATCTTTTTGCCTCCATCTTCATCAGAAATATAGTTAACAACAAGCAAACTGGACCAGACTGCTAACAGTCACAGAGATTGAATGTTTTCCTACAACTGTGTGAAACATTCAAAGGTGGTGGATTACAGCAGAATGCTGAGAGTCAAGAGAAATTTTGGAAAAGGGGAAGAAACTTTTCAGGGCACACTATTTTGGCAAACTCTTTTTTTAATGTGCTTGCAACTGTATTGTGATACAGAAGAAATTATGCTTACTCTGATTTAGATCCCAAGCCATAGGTAGATGCTTAATTTGAAAAGTATAAAATGGTGTCAAGAAAATTAATATGGAAAAGTAAATTCTAATTAAAAACAGTAAGCAGAACTGTTTCCTATTCAGATGCTTTGTTTAGTTTTTGTCTAAAACAGGGATCAGCAAACTTTTTGGTAAAGGGCCAAATAGTAAATATTTGGGATTTCATAGGCCATATGGTCTCTATGGCAAAATATTCAATTATGTCCTTGAGCTGTGAAAGTAGGAACAGACAGTACAGAAGTGGCATGGCATTGTGCCACCCACTAAACTTTATCTATAGAAATAAACCATGGGACAGATTGGGAGATTGGGCTATAATTTGTTGACCCCCCCCCCCCCTTCTAATGAAAACAAGAAAAGAGAATTTCTACCCACAAATGTGTATAACATACTATTCTCATTGAACAGCAAAAAAATGTCTATTTATGGTAGCTACAAAAGGCAAAAGGTACCTTTAGGTAACTTACTTTTCTTAATGACAATATCTATCCTTTTGGCAATATTTATCATGGTGGCACTATTTATCATTTTGATTTAGTTAAATAATAAATACTGAGTACCAGTTATATTTTTACTCAGTACTGTAGGCGAATAAAAGAAAATCTTGGTGGTCTTTGTCCTCCAGGAGCTTTTAGTGTAGTTGGGAAATAAGATAGGTAATTTTGCAAAGCAGCAGCACAGACATCAGAGAGAGAATAAGTGGAGAAGACCGTCAGAGAGGAGAGGACTAATGTGAATTCCAACAGTTGAGTCTTCTTGAGGAGGTATGGCTCTCGATGAGTCCTGGAGACCAGTATAAAGTGTGAATAAAAGACATTTTGGGAAAGAGGTGAGGAGATCAGGAAGAGAATGAACAAAGGCTGTGTATGTTCAGAAAAAAAAAAAAAATTTAAAGTAAAGCAAGGTAGCCAGGCTCACCAGGACAAGGTGATTGTACCATCGGTGCTTTTAAACTTTTATCCACAAGATAGTGACAACAAGTGTAGGTTCCTAATAGGACTGCTGTGAAGATTTAAGACGTGGGAAATATCATATGAATATTTGTCCAATAAATACTGGAAGTAATGAGCGGTCAAGAAGATATGGTTAAGATGCAGTATGTTGAAAACAAAATAATCTTCCAAAAACACATGTATCATGCATCTACACAGGCAAGCATCTGCAGTGTCCACTGCTTTCTGGACATGCCCCGGCTCCTCCACTGGGCATCTGTGATTGTCCTGTGATCCCCAGTGAGCAGTGAGTAAGTGAGGGATGTAGAGGGGAGCTCACGGTTTCTAGCCTCCAGTGCCATTGAACTTGTAAGGAAGCCGAGCAAGAGAGTTGCTTCATGGGAGAAAATGGGGAATGATTTTGCTCACATTGCATTAGAAGTGTGGGTAAAAACAAGTGGAGACAGCCTGACAGCCCCTTGATTTGGGGCATGAGGTAGAGACCCAGGAACCATTAGCCCAAGGTGACTGCTAAGGTCTTAAGGAAACCAGATCAAGAGGGATCCCTGGGTGGCGCAGCGGTTTGGCGCCTGCCTTTGGCCCAGGGCGTGATCCTGGAGACCCGGGATCGAATCCCACATCAGGCTCCCAGTGCATGGAGCCTGCTTCTCCCTCTGCCTGTGTCTCTGCCTCTCTCTCTCTCTCTGTGACTATCATAAATAAATAAAAAAAAAAAAAAAAGAGAAAGATGGACTCTTGAACTGACACACACCTTCATTTAAATGGAAGACATAAACTGCTATTAACTCAGAATTGTGGTGAGAAGTAAAGGATACAGCACTCCCTGCCTCCTCTTGACTTTGTGTGAGTCAAATGTGAGTTCCATAGTAGGATGGGGTGTGAAGTTGTAAAGTGCACAGTAGTCTATGTGAACAGATTTTTCCCATCTTGAGCAGACCCTGCAGAGCTGCAAACAATGCTGCCTTGTGAGCTCTGGTCAGTCTGTTCATGGGATACCTGTGGGGATTTCTTTCCTGCCTCAGAGAAACGGCTTCCCCAGGACTTGGCAGGGAGACAGGTCTGAGGAATGCTTCTGGCTGTGGGTGCATTCCAGCTCAGGATGATGTCCCAGACGTTTTTCCTTTTAATGAAGCACCAGCGCTTTCCTCCCTCTTGTTTTTTTTTTTTTTTTTTAAAGGTTGTTACAAGTGGAATATAATGGGGTACTGACTGTGTTTCATTAACTTTTAATTTAAGCTGTTAGTATGGAATTAGTTAGCAGACTTGTGAATCAATTAGCCAGTAGGATTCCATTTTAACAAGGGGAGTACTGTATGCTTTCAAATGTTTGCTATGTGTGTGAACATGCAGGACAAGGAACATTGTTATTTGTCCAAAAGATGAAAGTGAATCTCAGTCCTTGCTCCTGCCCCACGTTCCAAGTTGGTGACTTGGCTAGAACAAATTGTGTATCATCAAACCCTTATCTTCAATGCAAATATGGATGGGTTACTGAATAAATCCAATAGAAACTCATTCTTCATGTTAATGAAGTCAAAGACTTTCAGGGTCAAATCAAAAAAGTTTGCCCTGAATGATAGTGAGCAATTTGAACATTTACCCTTTGATGGAGAGATTCCTTATACCCTGAGAAGCAGTTACTCCTTGGAAATTCTGTAGGAGCCTTATAAAAGTTCCCATATATGCTCCAGGGATGAAACTGTTTTCCTCTTCATTCCCAAATCCCACCTGTAGGTTGGGAGCCCTGACAGCTGACATTCTAGATCTTGCTTACCACTCTCCTACTGCTAGGAAGAAAACCTTGTTAAGCAATTTCACTCTCAAGTCTGAATTCCTGTCATCTCACAGGAACCATGGTAACCTAACTGGGAAATCTAGGGAGAGAAGGTAGAGTTAATTCTAATAAATTGTAGAAGATTATGTAGAGTTTTAAAACCAGCTTGGATAGATAGGCAAAGTTGTTCAGGTAGCATTGGAAAAACCACATAGAAAAATGCATAAAGAGATAGGATCATGATTCATATTAAGATTTTGCCAGTGGAATATTATATAGACAATAAAATTGATTAAAATTTTTGTTTTTGAATATTACATATACAAGTATGTCTGGTCAGCAAAGAAAAAAACCAATAGGCAACAAATTATAGCCACTGTAATCTCAGGTATTGCAGGTGGTTTTATTTTCCTTTTGAGGGTTTTAAAGATAAATTGTGTAATTTAAAAATTGTTATACAAAATGGACTCCTTTCTCCTGAAGCAGAAAAATAATTTAGGGGTTGAAAGAACATGAAAAGGCTTGGCTTGCAGTATTTAATCAGGCCCTAAAGCAGGACAGAGACATCCCAGTAGGAGTTTCAACATTTAAAAATCATTTACTAAGATCCATGTATCACACTAATTAACTTTCAGTCTATCTAGTGAACTTTCCTTCCATTCAACACTATTGCCATTGAACTCATTTTTTAAAAGATGAGAGATAATGACTAAATTTCAAAGAAATGCTTACCCTTTGCCATAAGGTTTCCCATTCCCCAGTCAAGGAGTGAAATAAGTTGCCTACCAATTTATGCATGAACTTAACTTAATTCATTTTCTTACAAAGATTCATTAAGAACTTGCTATTAAGGACGCCTGAGTGGCTTAGTTAGTTAAGCCACTGCTGTTGGCTTGTGTTGTGATCCCAGGGTCTTGAGATCGAGCCCCGCATTGGGCTCCCTGCTCAGTGGGGTACCTGCTTCTCCCTCTGCCCTTCCCCCTGCTTGTGCTCTCTGTCTATCTCTCTTAAATAAATAAAATCTTTTATTAAAAAAAAAACTTGCTATTATACCACATGGTAATAATCCTAAGATGAAACAGCTAGAATACTTTCATCGTTCAAGTTTTCTGTTTAGAATCATCTTTTTTTGTGTTCCTCTTGAGTACAAGATGTCAAGAGAAACTACGTATAATCTTGATTTATAATACTTGTGGTTTCTCCAGAAATGTTGAAGAAGTTATTTTAAAATTTAGTATTTTTTCAGTAGAGGAAGGGCATACCTGGGCTGTCCAACACTGGAGCTACTAACAATATGAGGCTATTTAAATCTAAATTAAATTAGAAATTCAGTTCTTCAGTCAATCTAGGCAATTGCAAATGCTGAATAGCCACATGTGAATGAATAGTGGCTGCTATATTGGATAGTACAAATATAAAACATGCACACCGTCTCCCAAAGTTCTCCCAGCAGGGCTAGTCTAAACTTAATTGGTGAGACACTTGTGTATGTGGAGGCATTTTTCAGTTTTTTCTCTTCATTTTTTAAGATTTCAGATGTTTATTTGTAGTTTAGCTACTTTTGTTTTTTCCTTTTTTTCTACACTCTTGCTCTAGGCTTTCTAAGTCATAAGCTTTTGAGAATTTCGGTGTGTGTTAGTACTTGTTTCTAAGAGCAGGCATTAAAAGCCGAATCAGTCCATTTACACACGTATGTGTGTGGATACACTTTTGATTAAATATTAACTTGAAATGATTATAAATGACATTTGAGGCTTGAAAGAACAGCTATATAGCTTTAATTTAAAACATGTTCAGTAATGTTAAAACTGTTCAACTAAAATCTGGCATCTTTATTAAGTAGCTTCTACTAATTTTGCTGTCTAGCAAACAATTTTAAAAATTTCACTGACTTGCAACAAATATTGCCACTCCCACAGATAGGAGATGAAATTACCTAATTCCTACTTTTTATTTGAGTAATAATTTAAAGATTAAATAACAACCCAGGAATTTTCACAAGTTCCTTATGATTACATTGGACTGGATTTTCCTTAGGAAAATGTCGAAAAGCAGAATATATGACAGTACTTTGTGCTTTAATGCATATTTTTTTTGTGCTTACACACAGCATTGCCTTTTTTAAGTAGAAAATTGGTTTACTTTTCTTAATGTGAAAAAAAATCACGTCTGCAAAGTGCAGGAAACATAAATGTTCAGTTTAGTAAGTCATTATAAAGTGGAGACCCATATTGTTTTTTTAAAATGTAGGTGTTATTATCCAGGTGTCATGAGGCCAATAGATCAGGAGATCAGGTGATGACTGTCCCTGGAAAGGGAGTTTATTATACACTGTTCCCAAGGGGAGGGAATGCCACCCCATGCAGGGCCACAGCAGACAGCACTAGGGTTGGTCAGGAGGCAGAGGGAGCAAGGGGGAAGCATGGGCAAGAGCCTGGTTTCCAGGTGAAGGAATGGATGAAGCAGGGTAAGCAGATTTAGGATTGTCCGGTCTGAATAATTTCAGCAAGCTCTGACCCATAGGTTGCTATCTGGCACCTGGCTCTGGGTTGACTAAGGGCAGGGGAATAGCGCCTTGGGTGTGAAAGCCCGATCCAGAGGGTGGTGTTGGTGTGGCTCTGGACTGAGTAGTCTTTGTATGAAGGGTGTGCTGAAAGGAGAGCTCTAGAAATTGGCAAGCCCTGGCTGGGCAGTCTCTCCAGGGTCAGCAATGTCTAGATGTCAAAGCATCAGAAATACAGAAATTAAAAAGGTATGATTACTTTACCAAAGAAAATATTCAGATGTCAGATAAGCATAGGAAAAGATGCTCAACGTCATGGGTCATTAGGACTTGCAAATTATGCAGTAATGACACACAGACTACACATCTATGAGAATGACCCAAATCCAAAACCATAACAACACTAAATGCTGGAGAGAACATGGATTAGCAGGAACTTTCTTCATTGCTGGTGGTTTTTCTTTTCTTTCTGAGGATTTAAAAAATTAACTTGCATATTTTTTTATTTTGTAAAATGCACTGCCTTTTCCTAAGTAAACAATTCTGTCCTTGAAGAGGTACGATTTTTGAAATATGTAAATTTGAATGATAAATATTTAAATATCATATTATTGATGGGTAGCTTCTGGCTGAGGGTATAAAAAATTTTTGGAAAGTAACCCAGGGCCTGACTCTCTCCAGTTCTATGAGGACCAGGAATGTAAAAGCCTCAAAATTATGCTACTACTCTAAACTGAGATTTTGTGGTTAAATTTCTCTTAACTTAAGAATTTAAACCATCTGGAATTTATGTTGTCATATAGTGTGAGGTACAGACTGAAATTTATTATTTCCTGTGGTTTATTGAATAATCCATACTTTCTCACTGTTTTGAAATGGCAGCTTTATCATTCTCTAGATTCTGTGTGCTTGTGGATATTTCTGGTTTTCTCTTCCATTCCACTGACCTCTGTCTACCCTTGAGCCAGTATCACACTGTTTTAATTACTGTACCTTTAAAATCTGTTTGCATCTGTTGGTATGAATGTATCAACATGCATAGGCAGGCATACACTGAGTATTCCTCTTTCCCTACCCTTTATTCCCAGATAAACTTTTGCACACATGCCAATTTCAGAAAAGAATACCATTATGAGTCTGAGGTACTGACTTAAAATTTATTTTTGTGGAGAACTGACATCTTTAGGTCACTGAATCTTACCATCCACGAAGATGACTTTCTCCACTAAGTCTTCTAACTCCTGCAGTAAAGTTGAACATGGAAAGAATCACGTCTTCGTACATATAGACCTTGTAGATTTCATATTTCTGTTGCTTTCAGGCCTGTCATTTGCCGTCAACAATTGGCACCCAGACCACAGGAGTGATCCCCAGGCCTCTGCACCCACTCCCACTAGGAGGTTGCTTTTAGCTTCCTTGTCATACCTGTCTCATCACAGAGCAGAGGCTGCTGTTTAGGGCCTGACTCTCAGAAGTTACCACACTCCCATTTTATTTTTTAAAAAAGATTTATTTCTTTATTCATGAGAGACACAGAGAGAGGCAGAGACACAGGCAGAGAGAGAAGCAGGCTCCCTGAGAGAGCCTGATGTGGGCCTTGATCCAGGACCCTGGGATCATGACCTGAGCCTAAGGCAGATTTTCAACCACTGAGCCACCCAGACATGCAACACACTCCTATTTTAGAATAAAAATTTCTGTAGAACAGGGTTGCTTAAAAAAAAAAAAAAAGAAGAAGAAGAAGAATCTTACACGATACTTAGTGAATTAAGGAAAATGATTAGAACCAACCAAGGAATATTGCCAAATGAAAGAAATTTGTTTTCAGTTGACAGCACCCTCACCCTGACAGTTTCTGAGTCTTTCTTGTGGTCCTTCTTCCTCTACCTGCCCCAAATTTTGGTATTCTAAGGTACACCTACAAGTTCTTTCCCCTCCAAGAAGCTTTCCTCCATCCTTTAATTTAAACCTCTGCATTAATCATGTTTTCCCAGAAAAGTAACCCAAAAGAGGGGAGGGGTAAGCCCTTATGCCCCAGGAACTCTAGGGACAGAGTTTAAAGTGGTCAGCCACAGCTGAGGAATTCTACTCCAGGATGTTTCCGAGTACATTGTGCATACCCAGCAGAGAAAAGTACTATATAATCTTATTCTTCTAAACTTTATAATGGGGGAGGGTATATTTTTCCCAGGTACATAATGGTGCAGAATATATATATAAAATTCATAAGTAAATAAAAATATATAGAATTTGCACTAGTCCTTGTTGACTTTACCTTCCTGCTCCTTCCCTCCCTTGCTCACCCCTGTTGCTGCATACAGGTCATGGAGTATTTTTTTTTTTTTAAAGATTTTATTTACTCACTTGAGAGAGAGAGCATGAGCAGGTGGAGGGAGAAGCAGACTCCCCCTGAGCAGGGAGCCCGACATGGGGCTTGATCCCAGAATTCCAGAATCATGGCCTGAGCTGAAGGCAGATGCCCAGCTAACTGAGCCACCCAGTTAGAAGGATTAAACGTATGATGTGTTTGAATAACATCCAACATGGAGAACACAGTCAAGGTCTGTTCAATAAGGACATAACAAATCTTTCCCCTCCTCAACTGTAAGCTCTGATCTTCCATCCTTTCCCTGTACTGGATGGAATCCCAGAAGATCCCGTAGCTTTTAGATACAAGTTTTCTCATCTTGAGCTAGGACATTCTCATTATAGTAATTAATTATTAGTTCTTGTCTGTTACAATAATCTGAGGCTGGGCCCAGACCTACATAAATCTCTCCTACCCCTACCCCCACGCCACGTGCGGCCCAGTTCTGCCTGGGACACCTGCAGTCAGGGAGATGCAGGCTGGGTCTCCCCTCTCTGGGTCTCCATCCCTTTCCCTCTCCCTGACTTTCTAGCTGCTGTTGCTCCTCCAAACACAGGAGCCTTCTCTTCTCTAGGCCTCATCCTCTGAGCTTCTACACACCTGCTCCACCCAACTGCCTTCTCAGTTAGGTTCCTTCACTCTGCCTGACAGTCTTCCTGAGGGGGTTCTTTTAATATGATTTAGGCAGGTTCCGTCCCAGGCTCAAGTGTGGACCTGTGGAGCTCATACATGCTTGTCCAGTGGTCAATGGGAGTGCTACCACCACAGCCTGAAGTTCCAAGGGACTAACTCAAGCCCTTCTAGAGGATCTCTTGAGGCCCCTTCATTTACCCGAAGGGGAGGAGAATGTGACCCTCCCCTCTCCCAGGGCCAGAGTCTGAAGACACACACAATGCACGCACACGTGCACACACACACACACACACACACACAGTTCTTTGGCAGCCTTGATCCCTGTCTTCATTGGCTGGAAGGGGCAATGGATGGCAAAGGTGGCAGAACTGGTTTTTCAGTCTCCAAACATATCCTACACTCAAGCTCTTGGTCTCTTAGCTGGGGGTTTAGCACTTTCCTTCAGGGTGTGGGGCATCTACCTCGCATCTGTTGTTTAGAACCCGTGACGCCTTAGTTAAAACCGAGGCTCACAGATTTGCCATTTAACATCCTGTAATAAAAGTGAATGCACTTAACCCCCAGGGTTTGATATATAGTAAATAATAAATGTTAGCTGTCATTATTATTAGCAATAGTAGAATGTTTTTCTTTTGGTCTTGTGAAATCTCTACTATATAGATTTACCATAGTTTGAGAAGTATAGTCTGTAGCAGTATTTTATATAACCACTATTTTGAAATGAATTTAAATGTTCTTAAATGGCAATTTTTAAATGAAATCAAAGAATAGGAAAAAGAAAAATCAAGAATACATTTATCCCAAACAGGCATGGTTTTATCGAATTCTCATTTTTAAATAACTGTGTTTTATTCAAATGTATGTGTGTATGTGTATGTGTGTGTATAGTGACTAAAAATGTATTTGTCCAGTGGTTAGTGGGAGTGCTACCATTGTTAGGTGTACTGTTTGTTACAGGTTTCCATTAGAAACGTTTGAGAGCCATCAGGCAATAGGACAGCATCCTTAAGTTTTCTTCCACAGTAATTATAACATGAGAGAATCAATGTGGTTTTATTAAAGCAAGTTTGTGTGCTGATGAACTCTAAGGAATATAGAGCATTTTGTTCCTCACAGGTCTCTGTAGTGAGTTTAATCTGTAGATAATATTTTTTTTGTAGATAATATTGAATCGTTTTATTGTTCTAATTGCTTCTTTAAGACCAAGTGTTGTATCCCCCAAAACAGGAGGAGCAAAGTATATATTTTACATTTTTGAATGGATTCCTTGCAGGGCCCAGCAAAGGAGACCATCAATGTTGACTAATGTCAGTGTTCAGTTTGGCTATTTTACTTGTCTTCTGGTAGTTTCTGAAGGAGTTAACTTCTTTTGGTTTTAACTTCTTTGAACTTCAAAGCTTCAGCTTACAAGATTTGCACTAATAATAGTTAAGATACACCAGGTTAGAAGGGACTCCAGGGTCTGAACCATAGGTTCTGCTCAATAAATATTTGTAGAATGAGGAATGATTCCATCTTTGGGATGAAAACCACTAGTGGCTGATATGTTTTCAAATGGCATATCTTCTGTAAATTTTAAATAATTTTGATATGATTTGGTCCTTGGAGTTTCAGAATATTCATAGGCCAGGAATGAAGTCACAGAATTTCTCATAAAAAGGCAATTTGACCAAGTTGAGGGGACACTCATTCAGCTTTTGGTAGTAATAGTAAATTTACTATAGAAAATGCATTTTACTTTCCCTGTCATGTAATTCAAGATCGTGTGAAGCTGAACTACTTTGTAGGGTAGGTACATTTTGTTTTGCATGAGGTGTCTAGTGAATGAGTGTGGTTAACCTGGACTTAATTACAAATACTTGGCCTGTTCTGCAAAATTAAGGGATATAACTTAAGGAAAAAAACTTTACATCCCAAGAAACATACTAAAATAAGTTTGCATTGTCTTTATGTTTCTTACAAGAATGTAACTAAGTACAGTAGTAGTGTCAATTTGCTTGTGATTTTGAGTTACTAAAATCTAGGAATATTTTGAGCATTTTTATCTCTGCAAAAATCACATAGATTGAAAAAGACATAGGTGAATGAGCAAAGGAAAAAGAAATAATTAGATGACGTTCACATACTTCTGAATAACCGTATGTTTATTTTGAAATCCCTGTGTACCATGCCAGTCCTATCTTTGAGTTATAATCTTCTGCGCCAAATGCTGTGTAGCAAAATTTTTTTGTGACTCACCCCAAAATCTAGTATATTTAGACTGCCTGGCCAATCTAACAGGATAAACAGAGCTGCTCATCTGCCTGTTCATTGTCATCCTTTCCAGGAAATTGTTAGATTCCTCATAGAGGAGTTTATCAGATCCACCTCAAATTCTGTTTCATTGGGATAATGTCCTAACCAAGAAATTTTCAGCATTTTTACCTTGGGATAGAGTGAGTGCCTTAAGGAAAGGAAGGACTATGTGTGAGAATTCGATTGGCGCTTCAAATTTATGTGTCTAGCTTCACAGGGAGGAAGTGGAAGAAATGGCAGTAATAGATGGAATTGTCAAGTTTCCTACTCCTCACGTTAACTCGCCCAAGAAAAGGGTTAATTAAAAAATCAGACCATATTAGCAATTGAACACACAACCAAATTCCAGATTTAGCTGTAATCAGATTTTTTGTTATTGTTTTACTGAGACCTATATTTAACACCCTTTCCCTACCACTTCCATACCCTCTGCACCCAGCTGCACCCTTGCTAATTACAGAGCATATTCCTTCTGTTTATTAATCACACATTCAGTAAATCTCTCATGGAATTTACCACCTATTGAGTTAGGGAACTTATCTTCCGATCCCAGGCTAGCTATTGTTCTTTAGTTCAATATCATGATATTAGAACTGGAGAGTTTTGTTAGGAGTGTCAAATTTAGAGTTGTACACAAAAAAAGTTTATCTTTTATGAAATAGCTATGCAGTCACTGACTCTGTCACCACCCTAAATAGGGTCAAAGGTGAAGGATTTGAAGTTTAAGCAATGTGGGGTACATTCCAGAATATGAAATCTGTCCTTCCTCAGGCAGGGAGCCTTTTATTTATATCTGAATGGTCCCCACCCCATATAAAAGATAAGGATACTATTTGGTAAACTTCTCTGAATAAATATGCCATTAGAAGTTATATTTAAAGGAATGAAAGGTTAAAAATGAAGAGGTGTTTTTTTTTTATAACTTACAAATTTGCAATGCCATCTTCTAAATTGCCAAAATACAATAAAATTCATTCATAACTTATAAAAATATAAGAAACAAGAGCTTTTGACTCTAACTAAGGCATTTGTTAAAATTTTCATATTGCTTCTACCAAAATATCTATTAATAGATAGACTATAGCTATTAATTTACAGGAACTTAAAAGTACTAATAAAAAGAGAAATTTTAATTTCTGTGACCTACCTCTATAATCACTGTTAACTTTATAAATGTGTAATTTTGCACACTTTTAGTGAGACCGTATTATATATACTGATTTTATCCTACTAAATCATGTAGTAAATATCTGCTGAAATGTTTAAAACTTTTAAAAAGTATTCTATTTACTACAATTATAAAGTAAAGTAACTCATTGCTTTTATTATCAAACTTGAAATAATGGGCTCATTTTTTAAAGGATGAAAAAAATCATAGTTCCTAAATTGTTGCTAAATTGTTCAGAAAATGTAGACAGAAGAAAAAGAAAACCCCTGTTCTTTGTTTCATCCAGAGTAGTCCGTTGATTGAAAGATAATCAGTCACTTAACCTTACAAAATTTCTAATATATCCTTTAAACCATAGTATTCCTACTCACCTGAAACATTTAGGTATATTCCTTGTCACTTGCACTAGCCTATCTTTTATTTAGATAATGAATTTGGGAATAGTGTTTGGAATTCAAGCTCTGACTCTAAGGAAAGAATGAGTACCACATACCTCAGTGTAGTTCTGTATTTGTTAAGTAACCAGTATTTTCTATGTGTGAAAGGAAGTACATGTGAAATAATTGAAACTCAACATGTCTGTTTGATGAATTCCTGAAAGCGCATATATAAATAAATCTTGGTATTGTTAAGTACCAAATAAATCTTGCTATTTTCCTATTAAATTACCCAGGCAATTTATCTTAAACCTCATATTATTTTCCCCCAAGCACAGAACTTAAAAATACATCCCCCATAGGTAGCTACTATTACTGTTTCCTGTGCATCTTTCCAAAATTTATGAATTTCAAGCATTTGCATCACGTGTACATGTGTATATTAATGCATTTCTATAGAGTACCCTTGGGTACATTCCCTACATGGAGCCTAGGACATATCTATATTCCTACTTCTTGAAGGAATTAGCAGATTGACCTTTTGTTGTCCCTAAACAAGGTATATGATCTGTTTGCCCTCTTATCAGAGGCGGGTTGCACATCTGTCATAAAGGAAGAAAATATAAAGCGCCTGCTTTAAAGGTTCCTCTTTTTATAAATATTAGCTGCTAACTTCTATGATTCTATTTTTAAGATGAATTTCTTCCTTGTATCATATACAGAAATTAATTCCAGATTGATTAAACAAAACCTAAAGGGAAAAGTTTGATAAATTCACATATATTAAAATAAAAAGCTTCTGATTATCAAAAGACATCATAAAGGCAGTAAAAAGACAAGCAGCAGAGTGGAAAATATTTTTAACTCCTGTAGACAATACCAGGCCTCTACCACAATGTGTAGATTACAAAATAAAGAATTCCTACAAATAAAGAACTCCTACAAAGGGAAGAGGCAGTCAGGCAATTAAGCAACAACAAAAATAAGGCTAACGATGTGAGCAGCCACTTCCCCAAAGAGGGAATAGGAATTTTCAAATTGCCAATAAACATGAAAAGGTGTTCAACCTCATTTGTAATAAGGAAAATATGAATTAAAACAACAGTGATATATCGTTGGCAAAAAATAAGTCTGACAATACCAAGTTCTGGAAAGGATGTGAAGTAACAGGATATTTCATACATTGCCAGTGGGAGTATAAATTGGTAAAAACCACATCGGAAAAGAGTTTGGCATCATTTAATTAACCCAATGTTATACAAACCCTATGACCTAGCAGTTCTACTGTTAAGTATACTCCTCCAAGAAATGCTTACACATATGTACTTGTACCAAAGTGCTCAGAGCAGCCCTGTTGATAATAGTTGAAAGTTGGCAATGTCCCAGAAGTCCATCAGCAGAACAAATAAGGAAATTCTGGTAGAGTCATTTGGTTCAATATTATTCAGTGATTAAAGTAAATGAAGTAGAGCTAAACAAAACAACATGGATCAGTCTTAGCAACATAATATCGAACAAAAGAAGCAAGACAAAGAATACATACAGTATGACTCCATTTAAATCTCAAAAGGGCGAGGGGCAAAGTATATTGTTTAGAGATGCATACATGGAATAGTGAGACGATAGAGAAAATCAAGTATAAGGAAAATCTCAGTAGTCAGAATTATAGGTGCTCTGGGAGGCCCAGGGTCTGATGGGGACAGCTCACACAGGACATTTCTGCAGTGCCCGAGTGCCTATCTCGTTCTATTTTTTGACTTGGGCGAAGGTTACATGAGTGTTGTGCTTTATACATCTTTGTTAAGCTGCAAATGGTTTTTAAAAAGACATGTAGCTGGGAAAAAAAAAAACTTTTAAAAATTACTTAAAAGACAGGAGAGAGAGAGGCTGCCCCCAAATGCCCCAGGTACATTAGGCTATGCTAAGTATCTGTACCCCAGGGAAATTAATCCAAGGTTGAATCCCTCTCCTCTTGTTACTAGTAATGCCCTGTTGTGCTCGCAGGGGGTGGCTCTCTAGTGAACCCTCTGCCTCCGGCATTCCCATTGCCACACGAATAACATCAGCTGTGAACGGGTCCATTGGAGCAAGACCTTCTTCCCAAAGTAGAGGGCACCAGCAGCATGGCTGATATCTGGATAATCCTTGGCACAGCCTTGTTCACTTTGATTTGTAGGAGTTATGACTGTAGCAGAGGCCGGGCAAAGTCACCCAGCTCTGTGCCCACGAAGAAGGAAACCTGGATTCTTGGCTCCCTGCCTGCAGCCTCAGTAGAATGGCTCCGTGGCCCTCTGGCCCTTCAGCGTCTAGGAAGTGGTGGGAGCCTGCAGCAGTGGGGGGTCGCCTAGTAGGAATTCTCTACCAAAGAGAAGACTGCTTTGCTTATCTGTATGGTGATTCTCCCAATGCCAGAATTCTAGATTCTCACATAACTGGAGACCCTTGTTCCGGCAACACAAACCAACAACACACACGACTCAACAGTCAGGGGCTGTAAAAAGACTCTGTCTACCTGACCTGTGAAACTGCTTTCAGGCTCATTTGGGTAACATGGAGTTCTTTACTCCAGTCGGGAATTGTCTCAGGAATTTTAAAAATGTTCTTTTCGGCTCCCTCATGGACTGTGACAGTGAGGGTTTGAAGAACAGCTTCCAGGCCCGTGTTCGAGCGAGCGAGCAAGAGCGGTGTGTGCAAGAGCACGGCTGACCTCGGCTCCGTGAGGACTTGGGTGCAGAAAGGTGTACAGCGTGTGCGGCAGGAGCTGATTTCCACCCCATGTGGGGCTGAGGCCTGCTTGTTTGGAGTTGTCCTTCCCGTGCCTAAAGGATTCCTGGGAATGCTGTTCAGGCATGTCTCTGCTGCCGCTCTGCTGTCTTCTTTTTCTTTTCCATTTACAGTATATAGCTCTTAGAGTTGTAAACAGCCTCAGCTTTTTACACTATTACTCACCGTGTGTGGGAACAGTGCGTGTTAATGACATGCATATTGCTCTGGGGACTATGGCTGAGAACAGCTCCAGGGAGAAAATTGATCCTCCCGGATTCTCCTTTCCTGACAGAAGTAAATGAGGAAGCGTGTTACTTCGTAGTGAAGCCAATCGGAATTATATTAACACAGAGACTAACATAGTGTACTTTAGAGCTCAGTGGTGAGGTTCCTGGGATAGTTCCCCACGTTTGTCCAGAAGTTGCTATAAACCAGAAACCTGTTGGTTTATCACAGATCTGATAATATCTAGACGCTAGCCAAGGGTCAGCAAACAGATGTGTTTCGGGGCAGTCTTCAGAACCTCAAAACCACTATATTTCAGTACTTGGTAGCTTAAAAAAAAAACACTACGGTAATCATTACAGTCTCTTCTCATTGTAAGATTCTATGGCTCTGGGCATGTGTGAATTTTCTGATTCATGTTGATGACAAAGGTGGACGCGGAGCTACATCACCAAGTATTGCCCCTTAAACTTAAGTGGGGGCGGCATTCCTGGGCAGCAGTGGTTAAACAGCAGTGGGGAGTCAGTACCTGTTTTTAGAGACATATCCCTGTACCTGCCCTACTATTAAATAAGTATGTAAGTTAGTTTTTCTGTTGATTTTAATTAGGTAAATATTAAATTTTGTGACCCACAATATCAAATCTTTGTTGATGTCTTAAAATGAATGGTGTTTTCATGGCAAGGGTTACATGTTCAGAATAAATGTGAATGAATGCATGTGTTCTCTGTGAAGAAAAAGGACCAGGAGTCGCTCATGTCCAAAAGGAGAACTCTAGCTGACAGTTTGAGGTGGGAGGTTACTGTCACTCTGCTGTGCATTTTAAGAATTGGTGTTCAGTGGGTCACCAAGCCTTTCCTAGGCTGCAGGCAGAGTCTCTGAGAGAATGGATAGTAAGTGCCCTCTCTCCTAAAGAAAGAATGTGAGATTGGAAGAAAGCTTCACATTAAGGGAGGTGGGCTTTGGAAGGAAACACAAAGATGAGAGTCAGAAAATAAAAAAATATTTAGAGAAGGTTTTTCCTCCCATTTTAGGCCTGAAGCCTTCTTTCCTGTCCTCTTCCAATCCAATGCTTAAACTTGCCCACATTTCCTTTAGCATTATGTTCAAACTGATTTTCATAGCTCTAAGCATGCAGGGCTCTTGCACAACTTCATGCCTCTGTGCATAGCTCTTCCATAAGTTGGAATGCCCTTGCCCCCACCCACCAGCTCCTACTTACTCATCCTTTTGGGGTAGCTCGAAAGAGACTTTGGGAACTGGTTTCTTCCCACTGCAGAGGCAACTGCTTTGACCTTATCTCACCTCCTGGTGAGTTAGAGCATCTAGCACTTTGTAATTATATACCATAGTTTATCTCTGTTTCCCTATTAGAATGTGAGATCTTTGAAGGCAAGGATTTTATTTCATTTATTATTTTTGTACGTCTTGTACCTGGCGTCTGTATGGCGTAGTCTGTATGGCGTCTGTATACGTCTTGTATGTATGTCTGACACAACATAATAGATACTCAATAAATGTTGATCGTGTAGTCCTTTGAGATCCAATCACCTATCATTTTTGAATACAAGATCAAGCTTCTGTTCACTGATTATTGCTTGCTCCTAATTGAGTAAAAATACAATGTCAGGGGTCTCCTTCCAACTAAGAGAACTGATCATTGAACATGGATAATTTTTGTTAAGAAGTGAGCAGTTAGATTTGAGGAATTTAAAAAAAAGTAAAATAGTTTTCATTTTCCTAGACTTACAACTTAAGTTGACAAGATGTGTATGTATGTATGTATGTATGTATGTGGTGGGTGTGAGTGTACATTCACAGACATGTACAGTTGTACTTATTCCATCAATAAGTGCATGCTGAGTGCTAACCATGTGCCTAAGATCCAAATGTGTATGCCATGATGGTACCTGACCTCATCAGTTAAATATCAGTGCACTGCATGATCTAGAAACAAAATAAATAAGAATGTTCTGGTTATCAGACAGAAGGGGAAGAGCTTAACAGGAGAGGAAAACAAGGTAAACCTTACAAGTTGAAAAATGAGCATGGAATTTACAAAGGTAGTGAGGAATCTGATAATATCAAAGGCTGTATAGAGATACTTGAGGGCCAATAAAAAGCTGTAAATAGCAAAATTTTACTTTTTGCTGCAAGAATTTGAGAGCTATGAGGGACACTTCAGCAAGGTAAGTGATATTTAACTGAACCAAATTTAGCAAATGTGTCGATTTCCAACTCTATAGAAAATACCGTGCAAATGCTTTCTGTGACATATTCAGAAAAAATTTTGAGGAGACTCCTAGGTGGCTCCAGTCAGTTAAGCACTGAACTCTTGATTTCAGCTCAGATCATGATCTCAGGAGTCATGAGGTGGAACCCCACATTGACTGTGTGCTCCCTCAACATGGAGTCTGGTTGAAATTTTCTCCTACTTACTCCTTCTGCCTCTGCCACCTTACTCTTTCAAAATAAATAAAATCTTTAAAAAAATTTCTGAGTAGATTTTCAAGAGCTTATAGCCCATTGAGAAAAGCAGAACATATCCATAATTAGACTACTATGTACTTTAATAAGCCTGAGAATATCAGGGGAATTCCTTCAGAGAAAATCTGAGATGACTACATGGAAGAGGTGGAGCTCTGTACTGGAGGTGAAAACTGAGTAGATGCCTAGAAGGAAGCACATCCAGATAAGTGTAACATAAAGCATATAAGCAGGCTGAGTATTTTAAGTGTTTGCAATGGGGAGCAACTAAAGTGCTCTTTGAGGAAATGAAAAGACGACTTGTCTCACTTCTTTACACAAAGTATTTTTTATATACCCTGTATCTACTGAGCCCAAACCTGGAAGTGTTTGTGGGTCTGTTACTTCTGTTATTTCTGCTGGTTCTTGCTCATGGTACTATATTTCCATGTGTCCTTAGTGATCACACACACACACACAGACATATGATATGTATATATAAATCTCACAATTTCATAAGGGACAGCCACTGGTGTCCCTTAGGAAAGTATGAAAATTCCTGGAGGCCTGTGCTGAACGTGTCTTCTTCCAGAAGGAATTTGTTCTGCCAGGTGTCTAAAGATATCACCAGTCTGGGACTGTTTTACAAGACCTGAGGCTGGTTTTTTTTCTCTTTTTTCTTTTTTAAAAACTATCCTGATGATGGCAATCTGGGTTGTAAATCTTCAAGAAAAAAAAAAAGACCACTTGTAATTTCACTTTCTCAGGACTGTTTTTCTTTCCCTTGCTTCTGAATACCAAGGTAGCTTCCTTTGTAATGCCCTGGCTTCACATGTATGGGTAGGTCTTTTTAACTTCTGGTATACCCCTTTACTAGGCCTTTGTGTGAGGGGCTTCAACTTTATGTGAAAGAGTCTGTGGTTAGTAGGACAGACTTGGGTTTTTTTTCCTTCTGTCTCCTGTTTTTATGAGGCCATGAGAACTGGAGCTCATTTTCTAGCTTCTGAAAAAGTCCCCCAGGGTTAAAGCAGCTTTACGTACTCTGTTTACCACTCTATGTTCCCATCTTGATTTAAATTTATATATTCTTCTTGAGAGCATTTTAAGAAAATGATTTTTGTAATTTATCATGTATTTTGCTATTGTTTTCAAGGAAGGCTCAAGAGGACTACCTCAATAGGACTACCTAGCGAGTCCTATTCTGTGAAACAAATTTTAAAGTAAGATTTGCATTTTAGTAAATTAGCCATGTAGAGGATGTATGGGGAAAAAATTAGGAGATGATTATAATAGTACAAATGACAAATAATGGGGATCCGAACCAAGGCACTTGGAGTAGAATTAAGGGAATGGTAAGTTCAGTTTTCGGCTTGTGTTTGAGGTGCTAGTGGGCATCCTGGTAGACATATCTTATATGTGGTTGGAAAGATGTTTCTGGAACTCAGAAGAAAGATTGAGACTAAAGACATACTTTCATCATCCACCTAGACGGAATGATTAAAGCTTATGGAATGGGACAAATACCCTTGTGAGAATCTGTAAAGTAGAAAAGGAGAAGGTGGAAGCAGATACCTGATCAGAAGCCGGAAAAAAGTGAAGTCAATGAACAAAGCTAAGAAGGCGTGGTCAGAGAAGTAGAGAGAAAACTGGGAGAATGGGGTGTTGTAGTGGTGGTCAGCGTCAGCCTCAGGGGAGGGTGGGACTCATTCCTCAGGGCTGCAGATTAAGCCTGGGAGTTGGAGATGCTTCAGTGACTACTGAGGCCACTTTGAGTACAATGCAAAGGGAAGAAGCAGGATTGTAAAGGTTGAGAAGAAAATTTTAAAATTTTCTTTGTGAAGAAAGAAGCATGTGTAGAAGCATGTATGTGAAGCCAGCAAGTATAGAGATTGTGCTTTTAAAACATTTGGTGATGGACCGAAAGAGCAAAAAATGGTATCTCATTGATCCACAGAGGTCAATGGTCATTGGGTTTAGTATAAGAAAAGTTTTGTAGGGACCCTATTGACAAGAGGAAGAGATATGAGGATTATGAGGATTGAAAGTTTAAGAGAGTGTGATAGCTGGATGGGGGCCCTGAAGACTGGAAGGAATGGGACCTTGAATACCAGGTGGGGCCTGGATAATATTTCATGAGAATGGAAACACTTACCCTCCAAAGTTAGAGGTTGAGGAGAGGATAATTGAATGATCTCCTAGATGGAATAGGTGTTGAGAGATGGGGAGAGATTTGGTGGCTTGAGGAGAATGGGAGATGAGAACAACGTATAATATGGTGAATCTTTTAAGGAATCAACTTTGTACCAAGTAAAAGACTGTAAGCATCCAAAAGAGACAGAATTGCCTGGATTTGTGGTTCAGCTAACAAAATGTAATGTGACTCCCCACACATATTCTCCAGGATGCCTTTCAAATCTTCCTGTGTGGACTTTCCCCACTACTCCCGTAACCCCTGTGCTGGGTTCAACACATTCTCATCTCTTCTATGTTAGCACCCATCTGAGTGGAATTGTATACATGTCTACTTGGAAGGGAAGATGAATATCTTTGATTCATTCTGTCATCGGTAGATAGGGAAGTATTTTTTTAACCAATAGATATTCAAAAAAAGTTTATTGAAGAGAAATGGGAAATTTACCATATTCAAAAGACTTCAAGGAGAAAGGGGATTTCAGCTTTGAGTGTTAGGGGTATGGAGTGGAAAGGTAGGATGAAGATTACAGTCCTACCCTAATCTACTTGCTAGAGATCTGTTGAATGAGATAAGAAAGGTGGTTGCTATAGAACTGTTTTAGGAAGTTAGACAACTTGAAAAAGGCCAAAGGCATGAAGTAGGACATCAAAGGATGGAAAAGTGTATTTCAGTAAACGGAAAGGGAAGAGCATGAGGTGAACATGGTTATGATGCCAGATGAGATACATGTCCATGAATGAAATGACTTCCTGAAACTCTCCTTGTTCTGTTAGATTGGTGAGACGAAGACCAGACTTAGGTTTACAGAACACTAACCTCAAACTGTGGCTTGGAACGGATTGAGAGCCAAGCGGGATGACTCTTGACCCTCTTTGTCCAAATCGCACCTCTTAGATGTTAGTACAGACCATTAGTAAGGGATATCCAGCAGAGCTGAAATTTCCTGCTTTCTGCCATTTCATGAAAGTGGTTAGTGTAAGTTCATTTGTTAGGGCCCTGTGTCCATAAAAATATCTTCTTGGACCTCTCATGGTCGATCTCAGAATGTGTCAAACAGAATGCTGATCTACATGGATAGACCAGGAGGGCAGCGTCTGTGGAACAGTTTGACAGAAATTTCAACAAGGAAGCATCCAGGATGGCAGTGTGAGTCATGGCCAGATGTAAGGGGAGAATACATTTCCAGCACACTGCTGGTAATAATTTAAGTTACACTCTGTGTCCTGCCTGCTGGTTTGCAAAGATTTTCCAATTCAGGGGAGATCTCTGCAGCTCTTCCTAATAGTAGTTTAATGTGAAGACATTATGTTATGAGTGTGTTATATTCACAATTAGGCCTCCTTGATGAGTATTTGGGTTCAGAGTCAAATCTAAGGAACCAGCTTCCAATTATACTAATTTGCTTGAAGTTGTATAATAAAGATTTATGCTTGTGTTTCTTTTTACATTTGAGACAAATGTGGGGAAGCATATGGCAACCATTTTCCTTTTTCCCCCCATCAAAACCTGGAGTATAAATATGGGTGTGGAAATTAGAGCAGGCCTAAAAACTGCACTGGTTCCCAACCCCCTATATACATTCATGAGCTTGAATGCCAGGCTCTCTGGGAGAAAACCCGGCCTGGCAGGGAGGAACCTCCCTAAAGGCAAATAGATGGTTGAAATGTTAGTGTGGACAGGCTCATCGCCTCTGGAGCTCTTTCGGTGTGGATTTCTTTTCTTTTGTAAAAGGTAATCATTTTGGAAAGATATAAATTGGAATCTATTTCCTACCTTGTGGTTGAAGATTCAAATGATGCAATTTTTTTCCTTCAAGATAATTATAATTCCAAGTAAAGATTCAAGCCTGTGGGAGTTACACAGGGGATGGTATGATGCAAATATTATTGATTTTATTGGAATTTTAGAATTGTTTGCTCACTTCTGGATTAGTGCTCTTCTTGCTATATCATGCCACCAAGGATGCACAGGGAACATATATATTTATTTTAGAGAGAGAGAACATGAGCAGGAGAGGCAGAGGGAGAGGGAGAGAGAGAATCCCAAGCAGACTGTGCTGAGCGTCAGAGCCTGATGTGGGGCTCAACTTCATGACCCTGAGATTGGGTCCTGAGCCAAAACCAAGAGTCAGCTGTTCAACTGACTGTACCACCTGGGGGCACCAATTAGATACATTCTAAATAGTAAACTTAATGTATATAATATTTTGACTGTCCTATACAAAAAAAAAAATCATTCAGTGTTTAAGAAGCTCTTGTTATAATCAAATAATATGTGTATCAGAAACCTTCTGTCCCACGCCTGAGATTCCCCTCATGGTGTCCTCTGAGCCCAGCAGTAAGATGAGATGCAGAGGAAACTCAGCAATGGGGTACAAAGAGGACCAAGTTAAAGTGAACTCTGAATCCAGTAGGGAATGTGTGGGATGAAGCAACAACAAAAAAATGTATTTACAGCCTGTCAATAATAGGTTTTACCAGCATTTTTTAGGAGTTCCAAACCAGTCTCAGAAAATACGTGATCCCAAGAACATGAAGAGAAAGGTCAGTTTAAGTCAGCCCAGATTTATGGCTGAATTTGGGAATCACTAATGTGATGACCACAGACCAAAAAAATAAGAACCAATAACCTTTCTTCTTCTAAGAGTTAGAAGTTAAGAAATTATTTGAAATTATTTTAATCTTAGTAATTCCTGATTTGTTTTCACTTAAGAACTCGTATTTCAGATCTCTCAACTAACGTACCAAATATGTCTACCAGCAAAGCAGGGGCATTGCAGGTGGAAATTCATTAAGTAATATCTTATATGGGCTGTCTTGAGCAAATATGCAATTTCTGCTGGGCTCTTGGGATAGTTGGACTCTCATCACTTTGGGAATTCTGATTTAAAATGATGTCTGCGGGTAGCCCTGGTGGTGCAGCGGTTTAGCGCTGCCTGCAGCCCAGGGTGTGATCCTGGAGACTGTGGATCGAGTCCCACATCAGGCTCTCTGTATGATGCCTGCTTCTCCCTCTGCCTGTGTCTCTGCCTCTCTCTCTCTGTCTCTATGAATAAATAAATAAAATCTTTAAAAAAAATTATGTCTGCATTTTAGGGGCACCTGGGTGGCTTAGTCCGACTCTTGATCTCAGTTTACTTTTTGACCCTCAGCTCAGGGTCATGAGTTCAAGCACCTCACTGGGTTCCATGTGAGAAATTCTTTAAAAAAAAATAAAATGTTGTGTGCATTTTAAAGATGTGGAAAGTAATATTCATAGGGAAAACATGAACTACTCAAAAGTAATACAGCTGCTTTGCAACAAAACTGGCAAGAGAATGCAGGTCTTCAAGCCCAGTCTTGCGCTAGCTTCTTGATGCCAGTGGTCCTCCAATGATGCTTTGCAGAACACGGGGCTGAAAGTGAGCAACAGTGTTTTATTCCAAATCATGGTAGAATGTTCTCAATTTAAAATTTTTCTCCCATTAGACAATGAAGTTTTTGATGTTTCTAGGGACTGCTACCACTTTTCTTGTGAATGACAGCAAGATGAATGTGCAAATGTAAACATTAATTTAAAAAACTCAGAAACAGACTTTCATAGATTTCCATGGACATGTGCTGTGACTGTGCTTTAGTACTGCAGGCATACAAAGTCATTTTCTTTTTTCAGAATTGCCTGGTGTTCCTATTAGATATAAGAAAGTATGCAGAATGTCACAGCTTTCCATGTGCTGTGAAAAGCTGAGCAAATGTGAACTACAAGCCATGCTATAAAGCACATCCGGATTCCTTAAAGTTACAGCCAATGGGAATGATCGAAAGTATGTTTATGACTTATACCCTGCCTATATCCAAGAAGGGTTTAGGACTTCTATCAACAGGAATTCATCCAAGTCAGTCTGAAACTGTTCTAAATAAGAGGGTAATACACTTTGGGAATTTGGTAAGCTGAATGTTATTTCCATGTTGGTCACCATGGTGAACACAAATAAGCAAAATGGATGGAATGGTAACAAGACAGGGAGAAAATGTGCTTTCTACAGAATTTGCACTGTTCCTTGTAATGATCAGTGGTGCCTGTAAAAGCTGCAGCATCTGGTCCAATGCCTGTTAAATAACAGAGCTTTAGTAATTAGTGCAGTGGCTGAGGGAAAGTACTGACTATTTTCAGCGGCTGAATGAGAAATCATATTCAGCGATAGGATATCCTGTATGTTTATATTACTTACCTTTGGAAACAAGCTCCGATTCTTTTTTCAGGGCAAGTGTTGGAACAAACTGGCTATTTCACCACTTAAGGGTATTTCTGGGAAAATAACTCATTCTTAATTTCTCAGTCAAGTTAGAGCTAATTGCAAAAGGATTAAAAACCTTGAAAACTGCTTTGTTCAGCTTATTGTTTCAGGTTTCCCTTTGGAGTGTGGATGATGTGTTTATTTGCATAATAAATACCACCATCCACTTTGTTCCAGGAACCAAGAGGCTATGTGCTTGCCCAAGGAATTTCTCGGTTGTTTATATGTAAGGAAACTCTGTTCTGTTTTATTGGTTGGGGCCCTTGTAGCTTCTTTCTTAAATAGGGAATGCAGAGAAGCTGTACTTTTCCCACACATACCTAAGCAGAGAAACCAGAAAATACCCTTCCACACTACAAATGCCTGGCTGTTTTCAACTCCAGAGAGCAAAGTGAATTTACAGTTAAGAGATGTGTTCTTAACTTAGGAACCCAGAGCTTTTCTATGTGTTGTTGGCATATCCATTTGGACCTACATTATATACTTCTTAAAATCTTAGATTGGAGTATTTGGCATGTACTATATATGGATTAGAAAAAGTTGAAAACAAAACAGAACCACTCTATCTATTGACCAAATTTAAGAGCCAGAACGTGGAGGAATAAAATAATCACAAATTAGGCAGCCTGGAATTTTTTTGGGTTTTGTTTCTTTTTAAATACATGCCCTGCCGTATGAGGAGGGCAGTTGTGTGAAATACAGGCTTTGTGGTGGCTTAGAGTGTATGCAACAGAGCAGTCTTTCCAAACAGCTGAAAGCTTTCTGGTCTCTTATGATTTCCAAAAGGTACTCCTTAAATGGGCATAACTGATGCGTAATTGGCTAGTGAACAACAGGGCTGAGTCAGAGTGACCTGCTGAAGCCAGCCACATGTGTGCATGTGTGTGTGTGTGTGTGTGTGTGTGTGTATGTGTGTGTGTAGGAAAGGGGGAGCAGAGGGTAAGGGGCGGGGGTGAAGGGAGGCTGCAAGCTTAGCAGAATGTTTGAACAAGACAAAGAGCAGTTCCAGCAACCAAATAAGGAAGTCAGCCCTGAAGGATTTCAGAATAGGAGTGTGTCAGAGACTCAAGGCAGTCCGGGAGAGTAAAAATAAGCAAAGAAAAATGTCAAAGGATTTTTGTTTCACTTACACGAGATACAGAGGGAAAATAGCATGTCTCATCTTTAAGCAGCAATAGCAACACAAAGTGTATCTTTCCCCTTCTGTTGGCTTTTTGTGGACATGTGTCTGAAGAGATCTTTAGAAACTGCTGAAATAATAAGCATTTTCTTGTTAAACATGAAAAAAATGCAAGTCGTGCATTAGAAGCACTGTACTATTCCTTTTATGTATAATTGATGAAACTTTTAGCCAAAGATGATGAAAGTTTCTAAGAAGCCACAAAAATATCTTCAATCCCATTTTCAGACATGCCCTGAACACTGAATTACAATTGTATCCATTGAGAAGCTTACCTCTTAACAAGTTAATTGAAAATCCATCAGACATATTGTCTAATTAAATATGTTGATAGCTACTAAAGATGTCAGAGGAGGCAATCATGCAGAGAAACTGTCACTGCCGATTTTAATCTTCTCATTCTCATCTCCCAAAGCCTCCACAGTGGCAAATAATGTTTGCTGCCAATAATATGAATTGACATTGATTTTATTTTGACACTTTTTTGTAGTGTGGGTGGAGAAGAACTGAGATTTGAAAGACGAATTTCAGGACATTCCCAAACATAGTTAGAAACACCTTTTTGGGGAATCCCTGGGTAGCTCAGTGGTTTGGCGCCTGCCTTTGGCCCGGGGCATGATCCTGGAGTCCTGGGATCGAGTTCCGCGTTGGGCTCCCTGCCGCGTTGGGCTCCCTGCATGGAGCCTGCTTCTCCCTCTGCCTGTGTCTCTGCCTCTCTCTCTCTCTGTGTCTTTCATGAATAAATAAATAAATAAATAAAATCTTAAAAAAAAAAACTGAAAAAAGAAACACCTTTTTGTGCCACGAAACCAATAGAGAAATTGTTTCTGTTAACCAAAAAATCAATTTATTTATGTTTACAGCCAGGAATAAGATAGAGGACATTGCTCTTATATCAGAATTTGTTTAGATCTTCATTAACTTTAAAATTTTGGCAACTTTAAGGGAGACAAATGAGTGAACCTACCCTTCTGCTCCCACACCAAATACACAGTTGGCCAGCCCTCAGTTGAATCAGAAAGTACCAGAACACTGCTTAAAAAGAAATGGAAGAATTTGCATATAGAACTGACTGGAGGGCAGAAACAGGAAACACCACCACACACAGATTGACCACTGGATCAAGGTGATCTTAGAATGCAGTATGACCTGGTCCAAAAATAGCTACTCCTTTTAAATTTAGATATAAACCCTACTTAATAAGCCACCATTAATTATCACCCTCTTCAGGAAGATGTCATCATCAAAAGAAAATGTTTATCAATGCTAACAAGGAATTTTTTTTAAAAAAAAACAGTGTAGCAGTAAATGTCAAGAATTATATCAACAGCATTTTACTCCCCAAATTATACTTTTTAGTAGTTGCCCTCAGGAAATAAGTCAAAAGAGGACAAATGTATAAGCCTAAAAATGTTCACAGCAGCATTTAAAAAAAAGATTTATTTATATATCTTAGCATGGTAAAGAGGATCAGAGGGAGAGGGAGAGAGAGAATCTCAAGCAGACTCCCTTCTGAGCATGGAGCCCCATGTGCGCCTGGATCTCAGAACCCTGACACTGTGACCTGAGCTGAAACCAAGAGTCAGACGCTCAACTGAGCCACCCAGGCACTCCATTGAAGCAATTTTTATAATTTCAAAAGAGAGAAAGGAACTTAAGAGCAAAAGAACACAGAATGTCAGTCCTTTTGTCTTAATTAATAAAATACTATGCAACGTCTTAAACTAGTAATGATAAGACTATGAAGGCAAAAATATTAATAATAATATAGTAATGCCAAAAATATTAATAATAATATAGTAATGCTAAAAATTTAGCTTTTACATTCCTGGTATAGCTATGCTTTGAAGACTGGAAGAGAATGTGGAGAAAATAATAGTGCTAGTATATTATGATTATGGACACATTTTTTGTTACCTTTATTAGTTGTATTTTTTCATAATAAATACTTTTTTAAAAGCATGATTAAAAAAAAAAAAAGAGGCAGTTTCCAGGATAAGAAAGAACTGAGGCTTCAGAGTTTATCTATACAGCAAATATAAAGCACAGAGTTCAGTTTGCATAATGATATTGTACCAAAGTTGGTGGTTTAGAGAACTACTTTATTTGCTAACTTGATATGTCAATAATTTGCAAAATAGCCAAGCCAGCTGTAGTTCTCTGAGAGAAAAGCAGATACAGTATAACTGCAGAGGCCCCAGGACCGTTTCTCAGTGATCTCTCCAGAACAGCTCTGATTAACATGAAGTAATCAGAAGTTGGCAGAGTTAGTTAGTCCAGGATTCAAAAGTCTCACCAGCAGATCTCCATTTGAAAGAGGAAGAGACCCTGGATCCACCTCACACAGGGGTCTCCTTCTCAAAGCGCCAGATGGCATCTGCTAACAGGCCTTGGCCTTGAGAACTCAGAATTTTTTTTTAAGATTTTATTTATTTATTCCTGAGAGACGCACAGAGAGAGGCAGAGACATAGGCAGAGGGAGAAGCAGGCTCCCATGGGGAGCCTGATGCGGGACTAGATCCCAGGACCCCAGGAACATGACCTGAGCTGAAGGCAGACACTCAACCACTGAGCCACCCAGGCGTCCTGAGAGCCTCAGAATTCTAATCTCTGCCCTCAGAACAGTTCGTTTCATCTTTCAGTGCTTTACTTTTGATCCCTCTGCTACTGAAAATAATTATAAAGACTTCCGAGTGTTTAGGAAGTACTTAGCATAAAGCAGCTCATTTGAATTATTTACAGGAAAAAGTTAATTGAGACTTAGAACAATGCACAAATTATTTATATACCCAGGCGTCACAGGCAGAGAAGCAAAGAAATCTTTCTTTATAGAATTTCCTGTGATGGCTTATAATCACTGTATAATAATTACAGATGTTAGCTGTAATCTCATCCAACTCCCTATAGCACAGATTTGAAAATTGAGAAACAGGACTGGAAGTGAATAGTGCAAGCAAGATCTCAGTGAGTTAATGGTGGAGCCAACTCGTTTGTGGAATATAGTATTTAAGTCCCTAATGGCTGTTTTCCTGTCAAGTCTCTCTTCATTGCCCTTCCCTTCTTGTTCTTTTCTTGTGGTGAGTTTAAGTGGCACTTCCACCAGTCTTGTTTTGATAGACTAAGAGTTTAAAAGAGTTTTAATCTATATTCTTGACTTAGTCAAGGTGGTACCTTAACAGTTTGCTTCATCTAGTTACTTATTTGGAATATAAACTCCTTGATGGCATCATGTTCCATGTTGCTCAGTAATGACAATAGAAATTGCTAAACTATTGGCGACAATACCATGTGCATTGTGCCACAGAATTTACAACATCTCCATGAACCCTCACAGCAACTCCATGAGGTGTGTAGCGCTATTTCCATTTTATAGAGGAGGAAACTGAGGCACAGAGAAATTGAATAAGTTATCCAAAAAATCCCCCTAACAAGGGACAAAGTTGGGATTCAGATCCAAATCATGAACTCTTAAATATGAAATCATATGACTTCAATGAAAGCTTTTGAGGATATACTTGAAATGTCACAAGTAGGTGATAGTTCTCTTCAAAATATCCAAAGGTAGGGGACACCTGAGTGGCTCAGTTGGTTAAGTGGCTGCCTTCAGCTGGAGTCATGATCCCAGGGTCCTAGGATCCAGTTGTGAGTTGGGCTTCCTGCTCCCGGGGTAGTCTGCTTCTCCCTTCCCCACTCATGCTCTCTCTCTCTCTAGCTCAAATAAATAAATAAAATCTTTAAAAAATATATTCAAAGATATGAGAAAGAACTTCCACTTTAATTCAGAAAATAAAACTTTGGGCTTCCAAAAGCCAGGTATCCAAGTGGCAATTTGTCAGTTTGAATGATAATTATAGAGCTCCAAAAATTATCTGCATGAATAAAACTTTGGAAGTAGACATAAAATTTGAAATATAAAACAATGAAGGAATCTAATGATACTGTGCTTGTGTATTAAGTGAGGATCTCACTTTAAGTTGTTAAGAACTGAATGTCTCTGCATTTTCTTGGGTTATGGATCCTGCTGCATCAATAGGAAAAAAGATCTGGCAGGTCAAATGCTCTCCTGTGTACCACATCCAAACTCCAAGAATAGCAGACCTAAAGCTACACCCAGAATAACCTATTCTGTAACTTACAGGATGGGAGTAGGCATTCAGGTGGGGTGAGCTCTAGCCCTCTGCTGTGGCTTTCTCAAGTGACTGGAATATTTGGTTGAATCTGTTATAAAGGGAATAATTTGAAGAAATTGCTTTGACTCCTACTATACTTCTCTCCAAATTAGTGTAAAATGGACCAGAAAGCTTCAAATTAAGTTGAATTTGCATGCTTGAAGCCATGTATCTATGAACCATATAGTGCTAAAGGTAAAGCTGGAGATGGTAAAGCAGACCCTCAGCCAGACATCATCTGGTGAATTGAATTAATTACCTATTTGTTCTTGACCCCTTTCTATCTTAGCTTAAAACCATGAGATACTAAGTTTTTTTTTTTGTCATTTATCCTTGTTAGAAAGATATTTTGCATATGTGTATGTGTGTGAAAGATATGTACATATATGTATATTTCACATATATAAACATAAATATAGATACACATGATATAAAATATACAGAAAGTTTAAAGGAGAAGATAAATGCAAACATAAAGAGAGATTTTAGTATTTTTTTCTCACTTCTCAGTGGATTATCCTTTTTTTTTTTTTTAAGATTTTATTTATTTATTCATGACAGACACACAGAGAGGCAGAGACACAGGCAGAGGGAGAAGCAGGCTCCATGCAGGGAGCAGGAATCACACCCCGGGCTGAAGGTGGTGCTAAACCGCTGGGCCACCCGGGCTGCCCTTCTCAGTGGATTATCAATGAAAATCACTGCTCTGTGTGATACCCCAATACTCATTTGAAGAATTGCCACAAAAGTCCTACACCCCAGATCAGGGTGGGCTGACCTTTGGTCTGATCTTAGAACCATCTAGCTGAAGAGAACTTTAGTGACCATGTGGTTCAGCCTCTTCAGTAAACAGATGAAGAGAGCATGAGACTAAGGGACTTCTGCCTAAATGCCTCATTTCTGAGGACTTAGGACCTGATGAGATGATTTGTTCTTTAAAAGTCAGATATACTTGAAATTTGTTAAAACGATAGATTTTAAGTGGTCTTATACACCCCCCCCCAACACACAAATAGTAACTGTGTGAGGTGATAGATATGTTAGTTTGTGTTTGGTAATCATTATACAAGGTATACTTACATCAAAACATATTGTAATACAAAAGAGGCTAATATCCAAAATATATAAAGAACATCTAAAACTCAGCACTAAAAAAAACAATTAAGAAAGAGGTGGAAGACTTGAATGATATTTTTCCGTGGATGACATACAGAGGACCCACGGACACAAGAAAAGATGCTCAGCATCACTAAACATTAGAGAAATGCTAATCAAAATCACAGTGACATATCACCTACATCTGTCAGTATGGCCAAAATCAAAAAGGGAAAAAGTAATAAGTGTTGAGGATGTGGAGAAAAAGGAACCATCATGCATTACTGGTAGAAATGTAAATTGGTGCAGCCACTGTGGAAAACAGTATGGAGGTTCCTCAGAAAGTAAAAATAGAGGGACGCTGGGGTGGCTCAGCAGTTGAGCATCTGCCTTTGGCTAAGGGTGTGATCCCGGCCTGGGGATTGAATCCTGCATCGGGCTCCCTGTGAGGAACCTGCTTCTCCCTCTGTCTATGTCTCTGCCTCTCTGTGTCTCTCATGAATAAATAAACTTAAAATCTTTAAAAACACTTTTTTAAGTAAAAATAGAAATATCATGTGATCCACTAATTCCACTACTGGCTATTCACCCAGAGAAAAACAAAAACACTAATTCAAAAAGATATATGCACCCTTCTATATGTTTACTACAATATTATTTATAGTAGCCAAGATATAGAAGCAACCCAAGTATCACACACACACACACACACACACACACACACGATGGAATATCATGCTGCCATAAAAAAGGATGAGATTGTGCCATTTGTGACAACATGGATGGACCTCGAGGGTATTATGCCAAGTGAACTAAGACTGAGAAAGACAAATACCATATGAGATTTTAACCACACATCAAATCTAAAAAAAAAAGAATAAACAAAGAGTGGAGTTAGACCTATAAATACAGAGAACAAACTGATGGTTGCCAGAGGGGAGAGAGGTTGGGGTGATGGGCAAAATGGGTGAAGAACAGTGGGAAATACAGGCTCCCAGTTATGGAATGAATGTCACAGGAATGAAAGGTACAGCATAGGGAATATAGTCAGTGATATTTTAACAGCATTGTATGATGACACATGGTAGTTACACTTGGAGTGAGCACAGCATAATGTATAAGAACTTGAGTCACTATGTTGTATACCTGAAACTAATGGAGCATTGAGTGTCAGCTATGGAACTCAAATTTAAACATTGTTTTAATCACTATGCTGTATACCTTAAGTACATATGATTATTTATCAATCATAGGTAACTGAAGCTGGGGAAAAAATAAGTTTTCAAAAACTAAGTCTGAGTAAGTATGTGGTAACAATGAACTGAGTGTAGCCATTGTTTTTACCAAATAACAGAGATTTTTTGGTAGCAAAAGAACTCTTTTGTAACCATGAACAAGTTGAACTTGAAAAAGAACTCCTTAGGAACTTAAAAAGTGAAAGGTAGAGCATTTTGCAGAGGAGGCTAAATGACACCAGTTCAAGAGAAGCACTGGGCAAAATGGCTGTATAAATGGGAATGTGGGTGACCCGGGAAGTATTGGGAGCTGCACGCTAACTTGGAATAATACCCTGCCATGTTGTAGCCTTCAAGCTGATGCTAACTCATTCTTCAGACCCAAGTCCAACTTCTAAGTGCTTGAGGGATTTTTGTTAAGCCTTCTAAGGGAATCCAAATGAATTAACTATTGTGCTTCACCTACGCTCCAGTAATTCATGTTCAGTGGGCAGTCTTATTTTCCCAGATGTGCAGTTTGTTCACAGGGGAGTTATGAGTAATTAACTCGTAAAAGAAACGTCCAAATGAATGAACAACTGCAAAGCACCTGTTGTTAACAGCTGATTTTGTCTCCTCGCTTAGATTAAAAGGAGCTTGAGAATGTGGGGCTGTGTTTTGTTCTTTTAAAACCCTGTGACACCTACTGATGTGGGTTCACACAGAATACACTGTGAATAGAGACTAAGTGGTAGAGTTTGTCTTTATATCTCATGAAAAGAGAGTGTCAAGGGTTCAGACAAACGTCAGCCCCCTAAGGTTAGAGCTACATTATGTCCTGAATGGGCCCTAGGCATGTTTGCCTTTCTGTGACCCTTTCTCCATTAAACAAAGTTAGAATTATATTTTATAACTGCATTGGTATAGAGATGAATGTAATCCAGGCTAGATTCACTATTATACAGTCATCATCATCATATTTACATTTTTTCCTTTGAGTATGAAAGTATTTAAAATAATTTTTTTCTGGGCTGCCAAAAGTATTGTGGGCACTAGCCACTGTACCTACAGTGCCCAGTGGATAAATTGGCCCCTCCTAGGATTATGGACACGAGCATTGCATAAATCACCAGGGGCCTCATCTTTTTTTTTTTTTTTAACTTTTTTCCTTGTGATAAAGAACATTGCCAACCCCTTTTATTTTTATTTTTTAATATTTATTTATTATTTATGATAGAGAGAGAGAGGTAGAGACACAGGAGCAGGGAGAAGCAGGCTCCATGCCAGGAGCCCGACGCGGGACTCGATCCAGGGACTGCAGGATCGCGCCCTGGGCCAAAGGCAGGCGCTAAACCACTGAGCCACCCAGGGATCCCCCCTTTAATTTTCAATTTTTTATTTTATTTATTCATGAGAGACAGAGAGAGAGGGGCACAGACACAAGCAGAAGGAGAAGCAGGCTCCATGCAAGGAGCCCGACGTGGGACTGGATCCCGGGTCTCCAGGACCATGCCCTGGGCCAAAGGCAGCGCTAAACCACTGAGCCACCCAGGCTGCCCTGCCAGCCCCTTTTAACTTCTCCTTTTCCTAGCTTTTCTCTGAGCAACCGATGGTTCAAGGAGCAGCATTCCCTTGCTCCTTAAGTGACACAACATAGCCTCAAAAAGCCAATGGGTGCCCTCACCCCCCACTTGCCAGCAAGCTCTAGGGCTGTTCCTGTAGGGTCTTTGGCCATATTGTGATGATTCTGAGACAGGTAACTGAACCCAAAATTAATTCCTCTGTGATGCTGAAAGACAGTGCCTTTGTTCTCCAAAATGGAGTCAACTTGAGAGGCTAATTTTTGTCAGACCAGTTTATCCATGGCTGGGACACAAGGTTTCATTAAGTGTCATACACTGGGCAAACAAACAAGGGAACAATGACACCAAAGTTCTGTCAGGCTTCTCTTCGTGCCACCCACAAGTGAAGACAGAATAACGTTACCACCTATAAGCTAATGAACTGAATGCAGCCGTGGTGCAAAAGCATGTATATACCTGTTGCTAATAAATTAATCTCTGATGAAGCTTTTTAAAAATTGAGATAATGATTTGCAGAGGGTTTGGTTTTCAGGAAGCAAGACCGAATTTAGTCTTTATGATTACTGTCTTTCTTGAATTAAAAACTTTACTTTCTGGGACACCTGGGTGGCTCAGCGGTTGAGTGTCTGCCTTTGGCTCAGGGCGTGATCCTGGAGTCCTGGGATTGGGTCCCATATTGGACTCCCTGCATGGAGCCTGCTTCTCCCTCCGCCCATGTCTCTGCCTCTCTCTCTCTCTGTGTCTCTCATGAATAAATAAATAAAATCTTTTAAAAAAAAGAATAAAAACTTTACTTTCTGAATCTGTGTCAACTTTGCACAGAAATTACACTTTTTAAAACTGTTGCTCTAATCTCCATTTCCCTCAGTGCCGTTTTCTCTTTTTGAACTTTATTCATGAGCCATGTTTCCTTAAAATTCATTACATATAATGAAAGGTATGGCCATTTGAAAACATTTAGGGGCCACTGGTTTCTCTGAATATAGCAGATTGAACCAAAGTTTAATTCGAGAAGTCACTTGATATCCTTCCAGTCAAGTGGTCAAGTTGTCTCAAAATCAGTTAACTTTGTCTTAGGGTTACTAAAAACAGACAAATATGATACTGATGATATAAGAATAATGATCTCAATTCTTTGGGACAATAAAACTCTTATGTCTAATGAACTCATGCATAAAAATCTTGATTTTTATCTCTTGAAGTCTGGTACTTCATTGTATCAATGGCGACACAGTATAACTTATTTAATGGGCTCATCTCAGGCAGTATCAATATTAAGTCAGTTGTTTTAACTGTCAATCATATAAACTATGTATCAGATAAATTATTTTAATTACTATTACCAAATATTTCCTCTTAAGAGTTTTAAGATCTACATTCAGGCAATTTTCCATTGTGCAATGCATCTATTTAGTTATTTTAAAAGAAAATTTAATCAGAATATTGTCTCATTCCCTTTCCATACAAGAGTCTCAGCTTGCACAGTTTATTGTGTCAAAGATATATACCATAAAATAATCCCCACAATTCTCTTAGTCGGTGGTTATCTCCACTGGCAGACTTTTCATTGCTGCACCCAAGCAAATCCCCGTGTATTTCCCTAATGAGAAAAATTAAGTACTTTAGAGAACATAATCCTATTAATTTGAACCAGAGGATTAGTTTATTAATTCAAGGGAATAGATGCTCAAATTTAGGATGTAAAAGATTTGGTAGAGGGAAGATTTCAGAGTTAGGGAAAATAGGCCCAATTCTCTCCTCCTTGTGAACTTGGTCTCCTGTCTATATCCTGTTGGAGTCCACTGTTTCCTCTGCATTTAAATCATTCAGAGAAAGACATTGCCAACCTATGGCAGCTCCATTACCAGGCTAGTTTCACTTCCTGTATTTCTGGGCGCAGCAATGGGACGATGGCTGATCTGTTTTTTGGAAGAGTCCAGAGCTGTCTATATGAAGTACAACACAAAATTCCTTATTTTGGTGTCACCAGAGGCAATAGTATTAAGAGAATCAACCGAAGAAGTTGTGTCACCTCACCCATAACCTCGTGAATTGCCATTGGGATTAATTTAAAATGTGAAAATGTGTAATCCTAAACTGATGATGTCATATTTATTATCAGTCAATATGTTTGTAAGATGTAGCTTGAGGTTTTTCTTATGCAGGATGAAGTTAAACTAACCAGTCAACTGATAAAAGTATTTCCCCATTTACTTAGGAGAGTCACATAGAAAGCAAATTCCTCCTTTTATCTATGCCTTTTCAGTAATCCACGTGGAATCTGTGGATGATTCCATCAGAGCCAGCATAACTCATTTGATTTGGAAAAGGATACTCAATAATGAGTCAGATTCTTCTGTGGATGAAGCAGGACGTTTAGAAACTGCCTTAACTATTTCAGGTCAAACGGACACTGTGTAGAATAAAACTTTGCAATAATAAATTACTGATTTATTGGTGGATATCTTAGCATCCTTAGATTGTTAATGGACTTACCATAAATATATTTTTCATTCCAAATTTATATTCTCTGGAGTTTGGGTTCTGGAGCTAACAATTTATTTCATTGTTCCTCCACTTACCTCCTGTGTCCTTGGATAAGTTACCTAACTTCTCTGGGCCCATCTTCCTCCTCCATAAGGAGGTGCATGGCAGTAACAACCATACTTCCCCATGGGTTGTCTAGGAAGATAAAATGTGAGAATAAATGTGAAGTAATTGGCATAGTGTCAGCACAAAGTAAAGTTCAGATTATTTTTCACTCTTTTCCTAAGTACTGTATTGTGTAAAATACATTCCTGAGATACCATAAGGTTTATAAATGTACACATTAAAACGGTAAGAAAACCAGCCTCCACCTTCCCCATATCAAGCACCACATCCTACAGGCAGTCTCTCACTTCATCTTCTCAGCAGTGATCCAGAGTCAGTACCTTAACCTCCATTTTACAGATGAGAAAACAAGCTTTATGAGTTTAAGGTCATGGTGACAGCCTTTGACCCCAGTCTGGGATGCCCTTCTACTAGCTGATCTCTTCAAGGCCCTTGCTAGCTCTGATTCTGTGATTCCTCTGGAGTTTGCATGGAGGCTCAAGGCTTACTTTGCTCTCACAATCATGATCTGTACTTTTGTTTGTAATTTCGTGATCTTTTCTTACATTCCACAACTGCAGACCCTCTGGTTGTCATGTTCCCTCTCACGTGCTATTTTACGTCCATTGGGTTCTAGTCATATTTAACACAAGTACAGCGAGTCCTGTTTCTGTCTCCCTTATCCTCTCTCCTTGCTCTTAATGAAAAGTTATGTACAAACCAAGGAGCGAGAAAGTTATCTTGGCCAGTGGAATACATTAATTTGTTTTTATGTTGAAACTATGAATTGTCCTTGGAGGCTTGCCCTGTACCTCCTCCTCTAATAGTCTGCATTCATGATCAAATAATGCAGTGTTTAGCCTCTTGAGAAGACACACATTTTCATTTTTAAATATTTCTTACTTTTGTTAAAATAATTTGGCAGTTGATATGGAAATAAATACTACATAGAAAATGCTGCAATTAATCAGAAAGGGTCCATATTCAAAGTGGTCCAATATTTTTTTAAGGTGCCCATTTTAAAATTAATAGAATAAAAGTTAATCTCAAGCATTCTACTCTCAGAAATATTTTCCCAATAATATTAATTGGAACCAGTATCAGATAAAATCTGTAATTGCTCTATTTTCCTGGTCTTGTTCTTGTTGGCTGAATAGGGTTGAGAACCCTTGCAAAAGTAGTATCTATAAGAGAAAAAATAGTCCATTCCACCAAATTGTATGTATACCTTTTAAAAATATAGCAAGAGCTACACCAACACATTTTTAAAAATCCTATCAAAGTACCATAAATGAATGGAAATTCATTATTATGAATGAATTGATATCAGAACTTAGGCTGCATTGATATCAGAGCATATTGTTCACACCATTGATCACTCTGGGACAATATATAACAAAAGCTGCCTTATAGAAAATGTGCCAACCCCAAAGCCAAGAGTTAAGAAAATCTTAAGTTTTGGTGATTTTCATTAAAATATTAATTGAAGCAGAAATGCCTGAAGATATACCAACATTCTTTTATTGCTACACATAAATAAAAGGAACACAAATACAGATTTTGGCCTTAATTTATGTGTTAGACAAGCATGGCTGAACTATGTAGAGTTGTGATGGTAGTTTTTTGAATAGACATTTGGTGAGAGGATATTGCTTTGCTAATACTATCCATTTATAAACTATTGTTCCCTATGCTGAGTATATGTGAGATAAGTGCCATGTGGAACATGTTAGCAGTTATATCTCTGTATCTCTATGATTTAGTTTCACTGCCAATATCTTGTTTGCTCAGTGAACATTATTTATTTTCAGTTGTCTTTTGTTCTTTATAGTTTTAACCACCGATGTTTCACCTTTTTTATTTGTGAGAGAGACTATGAAAAGAATATGTAAAGGAATGGTTTGAAGGATTACCTTCACCCATCCACGTTTCTCCCCAAACAGCCAAACCCTTGAGGAAACTATTTCATATCCAATTAAATTTGCACATTTGAAGCCATAGGTCCAGGAGCCCAAGCATGCTAAAAGGAAGCTAGAGTCAAAAGTCCTGAAACAGAACACTTTAAGTCCTAAATGGCAAACACTCTAAGGGAGACCAGATGGGGAATCCCAAGAGTGCAGCCCCTGGTCAAGTAAAAGTTGATTGCATATTTGTTCTCTACTCCTTTCATCTTCCTTTAAAACCATAGACCTCTAAGTTTCAGCTAAGGAGAACAAAGAAAAAAATATATAAAGAGAAGGTTGTTGATCAGAATACTCAGTAAAGCACGAGAGGATGAAGTGTTCTTTAACAGGCTTGGCAGAAATTCCTATCAGTGCTTCTACTGATAATAGTTTTCACAATTTTGGAACTTGCCAAAGCGATAGCTAAGATGTATCTACACCTCCCATACTTCATATATAAAAAACTTTAAAAGCTGAAAGCATTAAAATATTCAGTGTTTTGTACCAGTTCCTTAAATCCTCCTGGATCTGCGCTCTGAGAAATGAAAATGTTGCTTTCTGGTCTCCTATAGAAAGAATAAGTCAGAGATGGCAGATCTAAGGGGTCATCCTTCCTTTGGTGCCTCTTGAGAGTGAAGGAATTGGATGATTTCTTGTAGATAATCAACCCATCTCTTCCACCCTACGCACCCTCCCATGGTGGGTAAACATGTACAGTGGTAGTAACTCATGCTTATCTAATTTATTCCTTCTGTGTTCATGTTGAGAATGGACTCCGAAATAATAAAATTACAAAATCTAAGAACTGAACCTTTAAAATTATCAAATCAGCCCCATTGTTGTGGAAATAAGGAAATTCCCGAGTTCCGCAGTTAATAGCACAGATTCCTAAATCCTAACTCTCATTTTAGAATTCTTTCTTCATCGTCACACTGTAGCCTGCAAGAAAACCCAATGATGCGCCAAGTGATGTCATTGCTGCCACTCTAATGGCCATTTGACATGGGGATGAGCAAACTAAAAAGTCAAAAGGAGGCAGGCAAACAGTGAAATACTGAGGGTTTTTTTTATCTGCTTGTCCTCTCAAAAATTGAAAATATGGTATAGTGCCTTATGTTATACCTAGAAAGATGACTACCGTATATTGTAGGTTAAAAAAAAGGTTACAGAATCATATGTAAATGCTGATCTAATCTCTGTTTTATTATGTGTTTAAATACACACACAAAAGTCTGGAAGCGAAGGCTGTAGGCTGTTAACAATGTTTATCTCTGGTAGAGTTACAGGGAAACATTCATTTTTGGTTTATTTGAATCTTTTACAGACATTTTAAATTTACAAATAAAGATATTTCAGAGAGAGAAGTAGAGTATCTGGCTCATGGCTGTGAACCTAGAAACCTTATTGTTCAATATTAATGAAGGCAGAGATGAAATTACTAGATAATTTAAACATGTGGCCCACTGATTATTCAAATCTAGTTGGTATCACTGGCATTTAACTGGGAAGGGCCTTGGCATGACAGATGTTCAGTAAGTGTCAGGTATTAACATTCATTCATTCCTTTGACAGTTTATTGTGTGTGAAAAAATTTGGTCTCAGTGGTCAAGGAGCGTACACTCTGGTAGAAGTAACAGGAAGAAATACCTGTGATCCTGTGCTAACCTAACTACTGGAGGGTTAAGCACAGAACCAGCTGAGCTGGTGCAAGGAAACATTGCTGCTCTGGCTTTAGGATTAGACCCACAGTAAATCACAGATTTTACAGAGGAAATTAAGTTAGGAATCAATACGTCCATATCCTACTTTAAAACCCTCTACAGACATCCCCATGTAGTAGGTTGGAAACAAGTGACTCAGGCCTCTTGTAGTTTATGACAGAAGAAAAAGGATGGGAACCGCGTTCCTAACATACTGCTAAATGAGAATGAGTTACACTTCTTACCCTGAGGGTTCCTAAATTTAGCTACCCGTTGATACTCAGAACAGAGTAAGCTAATTAATGTGAATCTAGAAATTATCCTCTTACTTTAACAAAGGAGTGTACCACGCTTTCTCATTTAACTGCTGTTCGATCCGCAGGTGCCTGCAAACCCGCAGCACCGAGTTAAAAGTGAGTAGCCGGCAGGTACTGGACCCTTCCCCACCCAAGCCTCAGCCCTGCGGTTTCAGGGCGGGGTGGCGGGGTGGGGGGGTGGGCTGGGGGGGGCGGCGGCGGCGTTACCATCCCAGGCCCCAAGAATGTTGCCCTGGAATCAGAGCCACTGGACATTTTAGTCTATAAAGGAAAAAAACACAACCAAACACTGGAGGGAAGTCATCCTGACTTGCAACCAACGTCTCCAGTGGCCTAGACAGAAAAGTTACAATCTTTCCCATCATCAATCAGTTCTTCCTAAAAGTTTCGAGGAAGCCGGTTGGTGTGTGCTGCTCCAGGAAAGGGCGCCCAAAGATGCAGAGGGCGGAGCGCGGCTGGAGGGAGGGGCGCGAGCCTGCGCTGACCTGGGGCCGCTGCGGCTCGAGCCCCGCCTCCTCCCGGGACTCTTATTTTGAAGGAGGCGGACAGAAGGTTCAGACTCACTGAGTCACGGAGCGGGCGCGGGTATATAGCCGGCACCTGCCTGTGGCCGCGGCGCTGAGCCCGCAGGACTGGGGGTCATGGAGCAGCGGGGGCGCGGCCCCGAGACCCGAGGTAGGCGCCAGGCGCAGAGGGCTCGGCCCCTGGCTGGTGGGAATGTATGAATTAGGGGGAGCAGAGGGTGTGGGGTGGGGGGCGAGCTGGGGGCGGGAAGGCTCTAGAGGAGGATGGGGGTGGGGAGGGGAGGCCGAGCTGGGGGGGCTCTAGAGGAGGATGAGGGGGTGGGGGGGCGAGCTGGGGGTGGGGAGCAGGGAGGCAGAACTGGGGGCGGGAGGATGGGGGTGGGAGCTGGGAGGCCGAACAGCTTCCAAATGCAGTTTGGGGGGGGCGAGGACGGGATCCTTTCGCAGAGCCCCCCCCCCCCCCGCCCCCTTGTCTGATCAGAGCAGGAGCCGCTGAGAACAGAGTTGGGAGTTTGCTTCCCCTGGTCGGGGTTGGGACTGGAGGTGTTTGCTGCCAGGGGTGGCCCTTGCCTCTGATAAACTTTCCTGGCCGTGCCTCCCTCGCTCGTGGCCGCCGTCCCGCGGGTGGCGAACCTGTGGAGGAAGGGCAGAGAAGAGGAGGCTGGCGTGGACCGAGGGGCTGAGGGGATGACCTCACTCCCCGGCAGCCGGCGGGGGTTGGGGGGTGCACGGGTCCGAGGTCTGCGCGCTGGCCTCTCCCCAAGCGCATCCTCCCTTCCTTGGGAGAATTCAGCCCCCCCCCCCCCGGGCGCCGTTCAGACGTGCTTGTCACTTGGGGGCTTCGCCGCGGGGGTGCGGTCGGGCTGGCGTGCTGGTGCGGCGGGGTACGGCTGTGATGGCCTGCACGCGGCCCAAAGGGCTCTGGGGACGGCCGCCGGCGGCCCGCGGCTTCAGAAGCCTGCAGTGCGGGCCCACGCCGCGTGCAGGGGGCTGCCCCCGTGCGCCTCGCTGACCACCCGGGGGGGTCCGTCCGGCTCGGGAAGGGCTTCAGAGGCCGGGTGGCGAGCGCCCCGGCTGGGGACGCGGCGGCCCCGGGCATCCCTCCGCCGGCCGAGCGGGTCGTGCCCGCAGTGGGCCTGCACCCTGCACCCGCAGAGCCCAGCTGCGGGGGCGCGTGGGGGTGCGCGCCCCGCGCCCGCGGGAGCTGCGCTGTGATCCGCAGTCCCACGGCAGAAGCGGAGGGGCCCGAGCGTCCGGCGTGAAAGGAGACGCTGCGGAGGACCAGCCTCGAAAAGCCACCGGCCCCGCCCCTCCCCCCAGGCGCAGCAGGGGTCTAACCGGCTTTGGAAACTGCCCAGTTTCCCCGTGGAGGACGCTTTCCTGGTGGTGTTTTGAAGGCTCCTGCCAGAACTGTAGCAACAACTAACTGTCCGCGGATGGCGGGGATGCTTTGCTTCTGGAGCCCACAATTTAAAGGCGTGAGCTTTTCTACTCTACTTTTACGTCCTCCAGGAAAGAGGTTATTATTTTCAGGACCTGGCCGACTTTGATTTAGTGATAAAGGGGTTTGTTGATATCGACCGATAAAGGAGACAGTATGAACTCTATGCGCCCTTATGCCCTAGAGTGATTGCCTTATTGTAGCTTTAACAATAAATGTATGATGAGTTGGCACAAATTATACAATCAACAGATATTTCAACAAACTCCTAAGCTTTATTTTTTATTCTATTGTATATGAAATAAGATTTATTTGATATTTTTATTTTTTGTCATTAGAATAAGGAGTGAGGTGGGTTGCCCAGTGTCCATACCACATACATTAATAAGAAACTAGGGGGATCCCCGGGTGGCTCAGCGGTTTAGCGCCTGCCTTTGGTCCAGGGTGTGATCCTGGAGTCCCGGGATTGAGTACCGCGTGGGGCTCCCTGCATGGAGCCTGTTCTCCCTCCTCCTGTGTGTGTGTCTCTCTCTCTCTCTCTCTCATAAATAAATAAACAAACAAATAAATAGCTTTCAACTTAAAAAGAAACTAGGCAAGTACAACAAATAACAAAACATACCAACATTCTAACCATCTCTTCAGCTGTGAGAAAAATTGGTGATCTGAGTGAAGAGCATGGGTAGATGGTTGATAGTAACATACCTTTATTTGGGTGGACAGTTGGAATCCATGTATCATAATTTTAACTGCAGGAATGGTAAAGTAGATCTCCTGCTTTATATGGTTTAGTGACTTCGTGTCCAATCTGTCCCAGGTGAGGACATTGACTAAGTAAAGAATAGATAAATGACCTAGTTAGACTAGCCCTGGTATGCTTCAGGATGTCCTTTTAGGCTCTAGTTTTTAGCTGACTTTAAAACTTTATAAGATAACTGACTGAAAATTGAGTGCCATTTACCACATTGCATTGGGGTTGATCTTAAATATTTTAAAGTATTGTCATCTCTGTAGAAGAGCTGTAGGGTTTGTACTACTTTGATAATAGTTGCTTTTTATCCCTCCAAATATAATTTCCCTAGACTATAGTAATTCTTACACTGTACTATATTTGAAACAACTATGTATTACTGAAATAAAAAGTATTTCCTGGAAATTATCAAGGAGTCCATACTGCTTAAGGTGCTAAAGACATTATTTTAAGAGGAAGTTATTAATTCGTTCAAACAATTGTTTGATTGTTACTCCCACTTTCCGCATTTTTTTCATGGTCGTTGGGAACTGTAAAAATGTATTAGATGCGGTCTTCCCTTCTGTGTATATTTCACAAATAATTTTGCACCCAAAAGTATTGTACTTTTTCAGCATTTATTTCTGAAGATCCAGGTAAACATTGGGTAACCAGAGTTCACTATGCTTCCAAAATTGCCTACTATGCAGTATGTTGCAAAATAATTTTCTTTTTTTTTTTTTTAAAGATTTTATTTATTTATTCATAGAGACAGAGAGAGAGAGAGGGGCAGAGACACAGGCAGAGGGAGAAGCAGGCTCCATGCAGGGAGCCGGACGTGGGACTCGATCCAGGGTCTCCAGGATCACGCCCTGGGCTGCAGGCGGTGCCAAACCGCTGCACTAACGGGGCTGCCCTGTTGCAAAATAATTTTCTTCAAGGAGATGGGGGGCAGGGGACGGGGTAGGCGCTAAATTTACGCTTTAAAAATTAAAGATAGGGGGATCCCTGGGTGGCGCAGCAGTTTGGCGCCTGCCTTTGGCCCCGGGCGCAATCCTGGAGACCCGGGATCGAATCCCACATCGGGCTCCCGGTGCATGGAGCCTGCTTCTCCCTCTGCCTGTGTCTCTGCCTCTCTCTCTCTCTCTGTGTGACTATCATAAATAAATAAATAAAAAATATTAAAAAAAAAATAAAAAAATAAAAATTAAAGATATATTAAAAGAGCACTAACCTCTTCGAAAGTGTTCCCAACACATTAAACATTTGGGTCATCTTAATAATATTCTTTTGAGACACTGAACAAAAAATGGAGCTCTACCAGATTTTAAAGGAAGGTGTAGGCAAGATAGGAATTTTGTCTGGGATCATACAGAGATAAAATTGGCTAGTTCTGTGTCCCAGGTTTTTGGCTCTAGAAAATCCCTGTGAGGCTGCACTAATTCAAAAGATTTTATTTTATATTTTAATGGGAAAGTTTTGTCTTATATTTTGTCAAGGGAAAATAATTTTTGGAGGTGGTAGATGAGAAAGATTTCATCCAAGGAGATTTGATGACTAGGGAGCAGAGAAGCTCATTCTCTCAGGAAAGGCCTGGAGATAAGATGGAAGTAAGGAGGGCCCGAGGGGTCAGGGAAGGAGGAAAAGCATTCTGAAATGAATGGCATGTACAGCTCTCTGTCCAACCCTATTGACTACTGAAAGCATGGACTTCTTCCCAAGCAGTAAGGCTGTCTTATTGGTTATGTGCGTTAGGGTTAACTGTGATATGTAATGTGAGCCTTCCCAGTTAGGCAAGCCTCTCTTACGTGTATATTTTGGACAAGGACTATAAGGAAACAAACCGAAAATGTGGGATGGTTAGTTAACGTCTGTCCACAGTCTCCCACTGAATGTGCATTGGCCCAACTGCCAAAGCTTCACCACTATGGTAAGCTAAAATGGTGATTTTCGCAGTTTGGCATGGACTTTTGGAAGGTGTAAAGGCTTATTGGATGGAAAAGATTTCCTCCTCAGGGAGAAGCTGCCATTCGCAGACAAGGTGTGTCAGCCAGAAGAAATGAGCAAATAACCATTTTCTGGTTTCTATTGGCAAAACGTTGCGTTTTTTTTTTCTCCCTATGGAAGTGTTAAAAATAGATTCATAGGAAGACACACAAAACCAAGCAAAAGGAATAGACACTGAAGTTTCACCAACAGGAGTGGAGAGAACTAACCTTTGTTAAATAGCTAGCACTAACCAGGCTCTGCTGGATGTGTTACATTCTTTTACCACCCTTCATTCTCACAGAATTCTCTGAGCTAAACCCGACACATTTCCTGGTATTAGAGGATGAGATCAGGTATGCCACTTAGCACCATAGTCTTCGGCTTGCCCCTATTCTTTGTGACATTTGTGGTATCTTTCTGAAATCGTCAACCTTACTGAGAATTAGCGGCCCTTACCTTTCAGATAGGTTAGATTCTGAATGTGGATATGTAAATTGGTTGCTGGGAACTCTGAACATACTTTTGCATTGAAATTATGTCCCACTTTGTGGGTAGGTTCCCAGGACAGCCCAGAAATCACAACTGAAATGTTCTACTTTATTAATAGTACCATAGAACCGAGCCACTATATATAACATGGTTTTTGTGGGAAAATGCACTCAAAGCTCCAGCTTGATTTCTTTTTTTTTAAGGTTTTTAATCCCGGCAACAATGGATAAAGGGCCCCACCTTTTCTTTTTCCATTTAAACCCTGAAGGGAAAATAAAGGTACAGAGAGGTACATTTCCTTTCATACTCCCCTTAATGCTAACAGAGACCCCACCCTGGAGCTACAGAGCTTTGGGGAGAGGGAATCCCAGCAGAAGCTGGCTTTGTAACAGAGGGGGAAGAGAAGAAAGTGAAAAGGACCTGGGTAAGAGGGCAGAAGCGAGGCCCACTTGTCAGCTGTGGGATCTATTTTGAATGGCCAGTCAGTGCCAACTGCCTGTTGGTTCACGTTATTTTCTTACTAAACATAATTTTTATCCGAGAACCTAGATCTAGACATCAGCACTGCCTACTTGTCTGTTCATTATTGTTAAAGTCAGGGTTAGATTTTCATATGGGGTCTTTAATAATAGGAGGAAAGCATATTTATTGAACTTTTACTTTTCATCTTGAAGCCAGTCCACTAAATTCCCAAACAACTACCTGTTTGGGATTAGATAAACTTGAATGCTAATGTATGATTATTATTATTATTTTTTAAGATTTTATTTATTCATGAGAGACACAGAGAGGCAGAGACACAGGCAGAGGGAGAAGCAGGCTCCCTGTAGGAAGCCTGATGTGGGACTTGATCCCAGGACCCCAGGATCGTGACCTGAGCCAAAGGCAGGCATTCAAGTACTGAGCTACGCTTGTGCCCCAAATGTTATTTTTTTTTAAAAAAAAAGGCTTCTTAATTTATTCATTAGATTGTGTACTCCAAGCACAGATGGTGGGGATGGGGGGGAGGGGCAGAGGGAGGGGGATTAACAGACTTTGGGGCTAGGAGGGAGCCTGACACCAGGGAGGGCTCTATCCCAGGACCCTGGGATCATGACCTGAGTGAAGGCAGGCCATACTTAACTTACTGAGCCACCCAGGTGCTCCTAAAATGTTAAACACACATTGTCATTGAATCCCTACCACAATCCCACCAACAGCATTTTCAAAATGGTCAAAGACTTTAAGAGGATCATTTGCCTGTAGTCACACAGATCAGAAATGGCAGGACGGAAATCTAATTCACGTATTGTTGAGCAAGTACCCTGGGTACTGGCTAGATTCTGGGAAGAAAGCAGTGGACAAATATGGAAAAATCCCTGCCCTTGTGAAGCTTATATTGCAGTGGTTAGGAGACAAACCATAAACAAATAAACTAAACAACCAGTGCTTCTGGTGGAGTTATATGTTATGGGGGAAGGAAAGCCAGGAATGAGGACAAGGAATGCCAAGGTGAGGGTTGCAGGTCGGTGAGACAGAAATACAGCAGAAGAGTGGCTCAAAGTCAACCACATGAGTCCAGAAGTACTTGTCCTATTGTTTCTCCCTGCAAACCGTTTTGTTTTGTAATGCCGAATGTTTGAGAATGTGCCATCTTCCTTGGTCACTGTAAATACCCCAGCAAGTAACCGAGGAGATGAAGGCCTTGACCTTGTCTATCCAAAGGCCAGTGGGATCTGGTGCACCAGCAGAGTCCTGGGCCTTGGCAGGGGGCACGGAGACGATGCTGCCCTTGCGCTGGGGAAGACCGAATCTGCCAGCCAGGACGGGGGGGGTGTGGACAGAAGTGGCAGGGGGAGCTGGGGTGCTTCTCTACGTGTTTCTGATTTCTCAGTGAAACAGGAAGCATCAGCTGAGGGCCAGACGAGGGAGCATTTGAGGGAAGTCTGAGGACAGAGGAAGGTGTGAAACAGACACCTGGAGAGGAGGAGCCTGAATTTGAATTTGACTGGAGAAATGTACACTCGGGATCTGCCCAAGGTCGAATTCTGACTCTATATCCATGGTGTATTGGACTTCAGAATTCTGTAATCATAAGGAGAAGGACTGTCTCTTCTTTATTTGTCACTTCCATGGAACAGAGTCGCACACCTCATCATTTGTGGTTAGTGTTAGTGTTGTTGAGTGGCTGCTATAATAAAGCTCCTATGCACTTACCCAGAAATCTCCTTTAAAATTTCCCATCCTAATCATCACATTAATCTCACTCTACTCTGAAATGCGTGGACACTCAAAGTTTCTAGAACAGAACTTATATACCAGTTTATTCCTGATTATTTCACTGAGTTAATCTCATCTCTCTCAACATTAACACAAGAGTTTTAGACTCTGAAAGAACGCTTAATGGTATGCTTTTTCTCTGTTTCTTTTTTTGTACTACTCTCCAGTGGCTACCTAAATCAAACCTCATTCGTACCAGATTATGCCTTTCTTGAGGGCAACAAAGATGCCTTCTACTTCTGATCACTGCTGGGTGGTTAGGACACCGCTAGGGCACACTAAAGGTAGTTAGCTGGGAAACAGGAAGACCAAGTGCAATGGTTAGAATAATACATGAGATAGATAGATAGATATTGGTGGTATGAGCTAAGTTAATGGTAAAGCAAGTGATAGAAGTAATTGGATCCGGTATGGTTAGAAGACAGAATTGACTGCACTTGGTATTGATGCCAGGTGAAAGCTAAGAGAGTGGGATGCACCAAGGATTATTCCCAGGCTCCTGCCAGGCAGTGGCTAGACAGGGCTGCCATTTAGAGAGGAAGGGACGAGAAGTGGGACATCTCTGGAGGCAGGGCAAGTTTGGTTTGAACATACCATGTGGAGGTGTCCAGGAGGCATTGAGATACCTAGATCTAACATTTGGGGAGATCAAAGTGGGGACAGTGATTGATAAAAGCCTTGGGAGAAGATGACTCTGTTCCAGAAGAGAATGGACAGTGAGAAAATTTCACTCTCAGCATTTGAAGGTGGGGTAAGGATCCTGTCATTTGATGAAGCTGTAGTCTGCCAAATCTGCCCAGTAACAGAACATTAAAGTAAAGCATATCCCAGTAAAACCACAAATGAACTGACTCAGAACTGGAGTTGGAAAAATTTGTAGTTTTTCTTGGTAAAGTCTCATTTCCTACTTGCCTTCGTTACTATAAATGGATGCATTTATATGGAAGGTGATATGTGGATTTTTAAAAAAAATCTATTTTAGGCACTTATTAATAAAGTGAATCCACATGTGCTCCATAATTTTCTCACATAGCACCTCATTGTGCTGTGTCGCAGAATGCTGGAGCACATACTGTCCACACAGAACTATACTGTTTAATGTTAGTGCATCTTCTCCTTTTCCAGAACTCTTCAACAAGATGGTAGATGCTCAGTGAAACCACCAAGCGCACAAAGCTGCCAGACCTTTTCTGAGATTGACTTCCCTGCTACAGGGGACAAAATGAACGATAAAGTCTGGCAGTGCCACTTGAGGAGGTTACTTGGAATTATTTTATATTGAGAGATTGAGAAAAGCCTAAATCCAGGCCCATCGCAAGCATATCAAGATTGAGACTTCTGAAATCCATTGCTGTCTCTAAGGGCCAAATTCTCATTCATTTAAAAATACCAGGACTTTTGCCACATCCCACCAGTAGAGCTGGGTAGGGCAGATGTCCTTCTCTCTACTCTACAGATTAAAAAGGATAAATTGTATAATTGGTTGACTTTCCAAAGGTGCAGTTATAACAGGACTTGCATCTCCTGCCTCCCGACTGTTTTTCTTTTCAGCACACCAAGCATCCCAAGATGCAGGGTGATATTACCACTTGAAAATGTGCACTGTGGGCAACAGCAGAATTTTCCGAAAGCTGAAGCACAGATGGCAAATCTGGCAAAGTCAAATTAAGAACACTGATTACAAGTTCAGGAGGAAAGTTTTTAAGGATGAATGCTGAATGTTTAAAATCCTTAAGACCAGTTTACTTGGGAAAGGAATCCCAGTGGACGAATCTGGATGGTTACCAAGGGAACCACACAATGGCACTCTCTGCAGGTTGGCCACCTGCCCTGGCCAGCAGCTGAAGAGAAAATGTAACAGTGGTGTTGAGTAGACCCACTCAGCCATTGACCTGCAGTCAGTGTAGACCAGGCATTCTGGCTGCTTTGTGACTATCCCTTCTGTGTCCCTGTAATGTCAGGAGCTCCCAAGCAGGCTCCCTGTGACTTCCACAGCTCTGCTTAGAGCTCCACCTACCTAGTGTTTATTCTTTCTAACCTTAGCATTTTGATTTTGTCTACTTATTAAGCCAAATGCAAACCTGATCATGAAACCGAAGGTTTATCAAATCGGACTTTTAAATATTTACTCAGTGTTAACTATGGCTCCAGTTGTTTCATTTTACTGTAATGTTCTACTTACATCTATAATTAGGTCATATTTCAGAATTACATTGATAATGAATGATTTCATAGTGTAGTACAATTACTGGTTTACTGTGCTTTAAGCAAAATAATTAGCATTCACAGTAATACAGTACATTGTTAATATTTGGTTATTTAGGAGATTTAGCAAAGAATAAGAAGAGTGAATATCTTGAAACAAAGTTTGGCGAGACAGTTGGCTGGGCTCTGAAATTTGAGTATAATTCTCTCTCTTACATAATCGCTTTTATGGATTCTCTTCTAACTTTGAGCTAATCAGCTCATCCTTTCATCGCTGCTTTAGATCTGGCTTCAAATACTATATCTCTTCTACAGCTTCTTTAAAGAAAAATCACTTGTTGGCAAGAAGCCAACTAAAATTATGAATCAGAAAAAATATGGCATTCTAGCTCTTGGTAGTCAGATTGAAGGTTAAAGTATTAGGAAACCACAGGATCTGACTGAACCTGTGCGTCATATTATGGCAAGATTGACATACATAGACCTGGTGTTCTCCTTGACCACCCAAGATCTGCATCTTAAGTTAATGATATAGTAAAGTTTAGAAACGTGTCCATGACTTGCAGCCCTATTGTTTTCATGCCACCTTCTTTTATTTTCTGAACTAGTTGAGGAAATGACTGTCATCCCAAGTCTGTCTTCTGATGTGCTGTCTTTTCCCAGACTACCCCAGTTGCCCCTGGGTCTCTGCTGGCCTCTCACGAAACAAAGAGACTAGATGAGATGTGCTTTAGTATCCTGAGCTTTACTGTCCCTATGCCATGTAGGACACGAGAAACAAAAGGCATTCCTGTCCAATTCTGCGTCTTTCTTCTTCATTTTCTCCTCATGATCTCATGGAATGTTTGGTTAAAACACCTAAGAAGTTGATGACTTTATGGGATGCTGCTATTCCGTCGTCTTAGAGAAGGAGAAGGATGTACCTTAGACACCAGTAAATGTCACGTTCTAGTTCATAAGCCTGAGCATGATCAGTAAAACCATGTCAGAGCTTCACAAGTGCCAATTACCCCCAAAATAATGACAGAGCTGTTGAAACAAATGTGTGGCTGTGTATATATCATAGTATTCAAAAACCAGGGAAATCTATACCATCATCTGACCTTGCTCTAGCTTCTAAGCATGACTACTGGGGCTTTGCCAGAAAGGAATTCTAAAGGCAGTAAGGTTTGCCATTAATGGGCCATGTAGCATAAGTAAAAGACTTTCCTGCAAACTTTTTGGAATTTTCTATGCTAATTTATATTTCAGGACATCATACCCTTTGGGTATACTGTAATTTGGGAAACAGGAGACTTAATGAATTGGTGTAACCCCCTGAGCTATGGTGGCAGAAAGTTTAGCTTGGAAAAAAATCACAGGTTCCACCTGGTCAGTTTATCTTCTGGTTAGCTCAAGGTAGAGAAAAATTTACATAGTTTAAAAAGAGCATTTATAAAGTTTATATTTGATTTTCAGCAATCCCATTTCTTAGACTTTGGGATAAACAAATTTAATATTGTACTTACGTATTGTGTGAGTTAGGTTGACATAAGGCTGCAGTCATGGCCGTTCTAGGCAAAAATGATGCTATAAGCAGAAAGTCTTCCCGTCGTATAATGGTTTTTAAGTATACCTTAGTAAATGCTTTTGCTATTTTAATAGTCAGGTAGGTTCATCCCATGAATTGAGCCTTCCATATTAGGCTTTTGGAGACACAGCCAGCCTGGGGATCACATGAGGCCTTGGTGAAAAATGGAGACCAATTGAATGCAGAGGCTTCTGTGGGGCAAGCAGAGTAAAGAATTCAGTCAAATGATGTCATTCCAAGAGAAGCAAGCCCATGCCCGAAAAACTGGCAGCAGCTTACCCATACCAAGCCACCTGAGACATTTCCTGGACTGGAAACAATGTTAGGGAAATTGAACTTCCCTGCCAGATTTACCACACCTTGCCAAAGCCTGGGTACCTCTCATCTTGCCTCAAGAATAATTATAGCTTTATAGCACATCTACCAAGCACTTCCATGAAAGTGAAGAAGGGATCAGTAACACTTGTATTTCAGTGGACTAGAGAAGGGCTGGGAAGATGTGCTTCCCCTTCCCGTTGAAAATAAGGCTTTTCTAAGAAAGAGTGCATCTAGTATGAACCATTATCCACAAGGAAAGTAATCTATCTGGCTATGTGAATCAAAGAGCTTTGGCAAAAAGCTTAGTTTTTTGTTTTGTTTTAGCCACAATCCTCCAGAAAACAATGACTAGATCACCTTTAAAAATTAACAGTCATGGGATCCCTGGGTGGCGCAGCGGTTTGGCGCCTGCCTTTGGCCCAGGGCGCGATCCTGGAGACCCGGGATCGAATCCCACATCGGGCTCCCAGTGCATGGAGCCTGCTTCTCCTTCTGCCTGTGTCTCTGCCTCTCTCTCTCTCTCTCTGTGTGACTATCATAAATAAATTTAAAAAAATTAAAAAAAAAATTAATAGTCATGATTGAATGTGCCCAGAAGGAGAGACTGCTTTTGATTGATCTTTCTCTTCTGCCCAAATCCAAATGAATAGCTTTATTCATTTATTCAATAAATATTTAATGATACTGTTAATTTTCAAAGTGTTTTATATACATTCTATAGTAATTCTTATGGCAATCCTGTGATCATTTTTATCCTTTAAAAATTTCATATATATAAAATATATTTTAATATATATAATTTGTATTTTCTACATTTTCCGTGTGTGTGTGTGTGTGTGTGTGTGTACCTCTGTTTTAGAGAAGGGAAAACCCGGCCATGATAAGGTGAAGCATTTCTCTGAGTGGTCAGGTGACACAGAGCTCACTCACTCTGGGTTTCTCTCCCTCTGTCCTAGTGTCTGCTCAAAACCACATGCCCTCAATATACAAGACCCTGTGATTGCTGTCGTATCCTTTAACCCATAGGAGTCTAATTTTATCAAAGATTTATTAGAATATATAAGGTGAAAAAAATCGTGCAGCGGGAAATTGAACTAAAACATCCTACAGCAAATCTCACCTGCCAACCCCCTGATAAATACTAAAAAGTTACTGTTGGAGTGTGACATACTTTAAGATTTTTCCATATGCTTTAAAAAGCTAGCATGTTGTTCATTAACTCAGAAAACACCAACTCCACATGTCCCGTGTTCCCTGAATGAGTCGGGAGATGTTGGCCAGGCCCTCTTGTAGATCAGGGGAGAGATGAGCTCAGCAGCAGGATGGATTGGCGAGGCCTGCAGTGGACAGTGGACGCAGATCAGTACATGCAGAGCCCTCAGAGGAAGGGGCCTCAGTTCTGCCAGGGGGGTGCCAGGGGAAGCCTCAGGAGACAGCCAAGACACCTGACAGCAGTCAAGTGTGATAGAAGTAGAAAAGGCAGCTCAACTCCACGTCCACACTCAGAGGTGGAAAAGAGATTGTGTGTCTCAAGGGTGGTGGGCGCTTGCATGGGTGCAGAGGATCCCGCACAGACAGAGCAGAGGAAGGCTTGCCAGCCTGTGAGTATCCTTGCTTGTCACCCTGAAGTGTCACAAAAAACCTACAGATTGCTTTCTCCATGAGATATGTTCGCCAACTGATCAAAATATATCCTGTATGTCTATATAACTTGAGAAATCTTTCTAGATACTTTATAAAGGAATTGTAGAACCTCCTTATCACTTCTTACTGATCCCTTTGTTCTATTTTGTAACGTTACCTGATTTTGATTACCCATAAGACAGGTGGTTATGAGTTTAAGAGACTCCAAAATCATAATTAAAAAACAAAACAAAGATTTCTTCATATAAAGGATTCGACAACTGTTGGTGGGAAGTGGAGCCATGGTTTTAAATAGTAATGTGATGTATTTTTCCAAAGGACTTGAGAGGAGCCTTGCCTTACACAGGTCTTTTGCGGATCTTTCTACCACTAATTTAAGAAGCCCCCTTCAGAGGTATTAGTGAAAAACTTCAGAGGTATCACAAATTCCAAATTCATGTAGCCTGAATAAGTGAGGCTCCCTCTTCCTGGAGTTTGAGATAGCAACTAGTTGTTCCAAGATCATTGTTCTTACTCCTTTTCCTTCTTTCCCTTCCTGATGGGCCATTTGGCCAGTTTGTTACCAGATTATCTTCTCTCAACTATTAATACTATGACTTCATGCTTAACACATGCCATGAACCAGGTATATCACAACTGCCTAATGCAAAAGCCTTTAGTTTGACAGCACATGCTGACAAAGTTGGCTCTGTCCCTCTTTAAAGAGTAGTTCCTATAAACGCTCTCCAATAGAATTCACTCTCCTGGCAGGAGTATGTAAATATTCTCTTGAACAAATCTGTTCAATTCTACACTTCTACACACTTCACTATTTCATTCTTAGATGTTAAGATCTAGAACAGAAAATACATTTGAAGTGCTCTGTAAATCCACTACACATGGTCAAAGGGAAGGTTCCAAGTTCACGTGTCATTTGTTTTCTCATGTTTGCTTTTCTAACTGGGGTAAATTGAGATCTAAATTTGTCTATTTAAGGTGTGTAGCATAAGTGGCTCTAAGCACCTGGTGATTATCTTAAACTTAAGGCCTTATATAACATATAAGGCATCGGTGTCCATACCAGTCAGATTTGATCAACAGAGGGTTTCCTTTGTAAGAGGGAGAAAGAGGTGCAATTATTTTGTAGTTGTCTTACATGAATTTTAAGTATCAGTTCTGTGAGGAGAGTAGGCCTGGGGCGTAAGAGGTAACTCTAGGGAACAGTCCTCATGGAATTTGCAGCTTGCTCCTTGCATGTCACCTGTTAAAGAGCCCCTATGGTAGTGAAGTGGAACAGAAAGAAGATGTATTAGAGTAATTAGGGTTACTGATTGTCATTCAGACTCCTGTAAATCACAGTCTACCCAGAGTAAGATAGTGGTCCTCTCTCATCACAAGTTTATGCCCAATAAAAAGGGCATTCTGAAAAGAAGTGATTCTGGAAATGTGGTCTCCACACAGTATCAGCATCACTTGGGAAGTTGCTAAAAATTTAAGTTCTTGGGCCCCATGCTAGACCTACTGAACCAGGAACTCTGAGGGTAGAGCCCAGCTGTCTGGTTTTTCAAACTTTCTAGAAAATTCTGGTGCCTACTAAAGTTTGAGAACCAGTCCTGGTAAAGAAATATGTTGCCCCTTAAATAAGATTTTTTGATACATCAAATGCCAAAACGTCAATTTCTTACGCACAGTAGACCTTTATTTATGGTTAGCAATATTACCAGGGGAAAAAATATCAATATGGCAACTAAGACCAAAGCAAAACAAAGTTTTAATACTTGCTAATGAAGGAAATGCTTGAAATTAGTGGCCTAGCTAAAAGCAGACTGGATCTCAGAGCTGCCCCATCTTCCATTCTGGTTTTAAAAGCTTCTTAATTGAGTTAAAAGTTCAGTTGGAAAAATACTGGTAAAAGATCATCTATTCTTTCTTCCTTTTTCAGATAAAGATAGTCATAAGATCTTTTTGAGAACAATTTGGCTGTAATCATTAAAATGTAAAATTCACATACCTTTTGACCTGACAATTTCTAGAAATTTTTCCCACAGAAGACTCCAAACAAATATGCAAACAGTTCAAGGATCTTCATTGCTAAGCTATTTGTACTAATGAGCATTTGAAGAGAACGTGTCTGTCATTAATAATGAATGGTGTATCTGTACTGTGGGATACTGTGAGGCAGTTGAAAAGTGTGAAGTAGAGCTGAGTGCCGACATTCAAGGAGATCCATGATAAGCTGTTGAAAGATAAAAGATCCCTGAGGGAAAATGCATACGCGTGATCCAATTTTTGTGAAAACAAACAAAAATCCAAATTATAAACATATATATGTGTTTTATATGTATTTACATTTGCGTTGTAAAGGCTGTGGAAAGAGAGTTTTAAAATATTAACAAAGGTTTATAATAAGATTATATGATGGGGAAGAATTTTCACTTTTATTTTACTATCCAAATACTCTTACTTTCTTATACTTGGATTTCCCACAGTGAATATGTATTCCTTTTGGGGAAATGGGAAAAAAATGAAATCTCTAGAATATTAAGAGATAGCTAAGTAGCAGTAGAACTAACTCTGGTACCCTGATCTCCTGTGTCCTAATCAGTGTTATTCGGGATTTTTTTTTACTTCCCAATGACAGAGTGACTTAGAATTTTAGAGCAAGAATATAGCCTAGTCTACTAATTTGACTTGTAAGGAAACCGAGCCCAGAGGGGCTGTGTGACAGAGAGGGGCCCCTTGAGATAGTGGCTGAGGGAGAAGCAAGTAGCGGGCCTTCCTCATCCCCCTGGAGACGGGAAAGCAAATCAAAGTGAAATCAAGCTTCATGCTTGAAATTCACGGTTCCTCATGTGATTATGAGCCTGCCATTTTGTCTCCTCTTAGGGCCTATCTTTGATGGGTTCCAAGACTAATAACAAAAGTTATAAATATGTGTAACTTAGAGATTGAATGTACTTATTTTGGTGGTGGGCAGGGACTAGAAACCAGGGCTCCTGAGCAAGAATCATTATTCACTGCTGTTCAACCCAGCAAGTATCCTGTACAGAAGGACCTCACCTTTTTTTTAGATTTATTTATTTATTTATTTATGATAGAGAGAGAGATAGAGAGAGAGGCAGAGACACAGGAGGAGGGAGAAGCAGGCTCCATGCCGGGAGCCCGGGACTCCAGGATAGCGCCCTGGGCCAAAGGCAGGCGCCAAACAGCTGAGCCACCCAGGGATCCCCCAGGACCTCACTTTTAACTCTCCCTCTCCTATTAAAAGGCTTCTCATATCATTACAGATGATAAAATAATTTGAAGAAAATGTAAGCACTCAGTATATGAAAGAGACAATACTGAAAGCAAAAAGTCTGGGTCAGATTTAGGATTACGAAAATTTGAGTTCAGAGCTCTAAGTACTGGTGGAGTTCAGACCTGTGGTGCAGAATATACTTTTATTCTCTGCCTCAATAGTAGAAAGAAAAGGCTCGGATTCACAAAGTGTGTTTCACACTGAATCATTACCCTGAATCATAGTCTTTAGCGAAGTAATGAGAAGATTCAACTCTATGACTATGTTTCATTTTTGAACTTTATCAGTGTCAAAGCCTCTCAGAACTCTTATTTCAGGAAAGAAATAATTTCAAGATATCTGTTCTCCACGGTGTTCTGTAGTGTGATTAACTTTTTTTAAAAAAGATTTTATTTATTTGAGAAAGAGCATGGAGGGGATGTGGAGGGTGGGGGCGGGGAGGAGAGAGGGAAAAGCAGGCTCTCTGCCGAGCAGGGAGCCCAATGTGGGCTCGATTCCCAGGACCCTGAGACCATGACCTGAGTCAAGGGCAGACGCTTAACCAGCTGAGCCACTCAGACACCCCCAGAGTGTGATTGACTTCTAAGGTCACTGCAGACAAATGAAATTTCCCTTACAAGGCAACGTAAGAGTACTAACTACGCTCAGCAGAGAGGGGATGGATTATTTTGCAACTCTTCCTGCGGGGTGTAAGATGTTTCTTGGGCAGCCTGGGTGGCTCAGCAGTTTAGCACCAACTTCAGCCCAGGGCCTGATCCTGGGGATCCAGGATCCAGTCCCACGTTGGGCTCCCTGCATGGAGCCTGCTTCTCCCTCTGCCTCTCTCTCTCTCTTTCTCTCTCGAATAAATAAATAAATAAAATCTTTTTTAAAAAAAGTTTTTTCCTTAAAGCAGAGTATAGGATTCAGTCCTCCGCACGAGAGCCACTTACACGTGAGCATGAATTAGTCCTAGCATGTTGCAACATTCTCTTTCCATTCCCAGTCCCAGCCCAGCCCCTACTGCAATATTCCTGAACACTTTTGCATTCTGACTGGGTAGGCAGTTGACTTTGTCTTTATCTTTCCTTGGCAACTGATAGTGTCAGAGGAGGAGATAAGCTGCCCCTGGAGAACTGAGCTGTAATGGGCTCCAGACCTCTACATGCCCGTGGTGCAAGCCTTTCTTTTGAAGACTCAAGGTTATATTAAGTGTTTGGGATGTTTGGTTGTTTGCTTTTCAAGCAGCCAGATCAGATTTTCTTCATTGTATGAACTCTAGCCGGAGAACAGGTATACCTTCTGAGGTGATCTCTACTGCCCTGGCGCCCTTAGCTGTGCAAGGAAAAGGGGAAGGGAGGAGACGGTGTACCTTGGCCCCTGACAGTTTCTGTAGTAATGGTGAATTCATCCACAAACCTGCAGACAACCTGATACCTGCTCTTAAAGTCTGAATTGAATTCTCTACTAGATTCTGAGACCTTAGAAGACATTTCAGGACAAACCAAACTTAAAACTTCTATTTTACCAATATTGAAGGAAAAGGAAAAGAAACTAAAATTTTGTGAAAGCCAGGTTCCGCATTACACTTTTCCATTCATGACCTCACTTAAACTTTTTTTAAAGAGAGAGAGCCTGCGGGGGGGGGGGGGGGGGGGGGGAGGGGGGGTTGGGGGGGGCGGGGAGGATTGGGAGGATTGGGAGGGCTGAGGGGGAGGGGCAGATGAGAGAAGGAGAGAAAGAATCTCATCAGGCTCCACACCCTAGCCAGTCTCACAACCCTGAGATCATGACAGAGCCACCCGGGCGCCCCTCACTTCAACTTTAGAAGAAATCTCAGTAGTAAGTATTCTGGAAGAACGGAACACTGAGGCATGGCGAGGTTAAGGAACTAGCAGTAGTGAGGTTCAGGTCACATGGGCTGATTGATCACGCTGCACATGATAAGAGAAGCATACCGTATGAACTAAGCCCTCAGTTCCATTCCATCTTATTACCCCAAACCCCCAACTAAAAGAGAGATCCTGGGGCATTCATTCTCTTTTATTATGTACACTTATGAATGAATTTGCTAAACTTTGGTGTCATAAAATGCAATAAATTCTTGATCAGTTGTTCAATGCATTTATTTAATTTTTAAAAATATTTAAGATTTTATTTGACAGAGCATAAGTGGGGGAGCAGTAGGCAGAAGGGGAGGGAGAAGCAGGCTCCCTGCTCAGCAGGGAGCCAGATGTGGGGCTCGATCTGAGGATCCTGGGCAGCCCGGTGGCTCCAGCCCAGTGGCTCAGTGGTTTAGCGCTTGCCTTCGGCCCAGGGAGTGATCCTGGAGTCCCGGGATCCAGTCCCACATCGGGCTCCCTGCATTGAGCCTGTTCCTCCCTCTGCCTGTGTCTCTGCCTCTCTCTCTCTCTCTCTCATGAATAAATACATAAAATATTAAAACAATTTAAAAAAAAAAGGATCCTAAGATCATGACCTGAGCCGAAGGTAGACACTTAATGGACTGAGCCACCCAGGTGCCCCTATTTGTTTAATTTTAAAAAGCAATAAGCCCCTTTAATCCTCCCTCATACTTGAAGAATACTAAGAAATGAGGATATCATGATATCCTGCTTGATATCTGCTTATCATGATAAGCAGACAAAGTTGTGTCTGACCACAGAGCCAGGAAACTTAATTTGCCTAGCTCCTGACATGTGTATATTTGCTGGAACCTGAGTGTGGGGTAGCTTGTGAGGCCTGCAGCCTTCCGGCCTCCCAGGTGAGAGGCTTTCCTGCTGTCACCTGGCTCCTGGAGGGAACAAAACTCTCCCTTTGGCCACCTCTCTCTCCCCACCAAGAATTCCAAGGAGGAAAACATTTTCCTGACCATAAGATGGTTTGTTTTTAATGTGGTGCATCTAGGCCTACGGTATTAAACTTCCTTATGAAAGTCCTCTAAAGGATGACAGTTGCTCACATTCCATAGCTATTTGAAAAGGCTGGGAAATCCAGTCCACGATGGGGAAAGTTGACTCTTTGTCACTTATGTGGTTTCTAATGGTATAGTTTTGAATTTTGTCGTTTGTACTATGCTGTCCTGGATGTAGCTCAAAAGTAGCCAAGTGTTGTACAAAATAAGCACTTTAATTCCTGCTTAGCAGGAATGTTCCCAGATGCAATTGCAGGACCTGGCAGACCGTGGGCGAGCAAGACACATGTGCTGTGAAGTAAGTGTGGTGGAGAGGTGGGGGCCGGGGTGGGGGGATAGCGGTGTGTGCCAGGCTAGCAGCGAATGCGCCACCTCCTACCAGGCGCAGTCTCTCATTGCTGTGTCTCTCCTTCACACCCTCTCTTCCTTCCCTCCTTGTGTATCTCAAGCCTGCCAGTCACAGCAGCATTTATTCTCTACTTTGGAGACTGCTAACCTTTCTCCATCTCCAGAATATGTCTTTCCCCTCATACTCCCCTAAATTAGAAGTCACCATATGCGAGCACCTGGCTGGTTCAGTTGGTAGAGCAGGCAACTCTTGATCTCAAGGTCTTGAGTTCAAGTCCCACATTGGGCATGGAGCCTCCTTTTTTTTTTTTTTTTTTTTTTTAAGATTTCATTCTTTAAAAGATTTTTTAAAGATTTCTTTCATTCATGAAAGACAGAGAGGCAGAGACATAGGCAGAGGGAGAAGCAGGCTCCCTGCAAGGAGCCTAATGTGGGACTTGATCCTGGATCCTGGAAACACGTCCTGAGCTAAAGGCAGACACTCAACCACTGAGCCACCCCGGCGTCCCTGGAGCCTACTTTAAAAACAAAACAAGTAACCTGCATATGTAAAATAGGAGAATGTAGCAGGGCAAAACTGTTAACAAGGACAATTGTGCAGTCTCATGAATTGAATTGAAAGATCTCTGTGGATTTTTTTTTGGTCTTCCTCCAGAGCCCATTTCTGTTGAAAGGCTTATACCTTAGCACTTTAATAAGTAATTTATCAAAAGCCATTAATGCTAGATGTTAAAAAATTTAAAAAAAGCCAGCTATGACTCCTTCATGCCCATTGGAGAAGCACATAGGTGACACCAATGGAAATCTAAATGGTAGCCCTGTCTAGCAACATAATCGATGTGGAGCCCTTCACCACATTTCATGTCTCCTGGAAACATGCCCTGGTCTCCTGAAAGATGGGGGCAGTTGCTGCTCAGAGCAGAGCAAGGTCTTGCAAAGCCAATACACACTTTATGGGCAGAGTCTAGCTCTTGCTGACATTGTGGTTAATTTGGAAATCACCTGCCCTCCAGA